>NW_026512203.1:0-52354 GCF_027579735.1 Bombina bombina
CATGTGAGGGGAGGAGCTATATAGCAGCTCTGCTTGGGTGATCCTCTTGCAGCTTCCTGTTAGGAAGAGATATATTCCATAAGTAATGGATGACCGTGGACTGACTACACTACAAGAGAAATAAATTTATCAGGTAAGCATAAATTATGTTTTTTTCTCTTCCTATACCTTCGGCAGAATGACTGAGGGTGGAGGGGAAGGGGAGGGGCTATATACACAGCTCTTCGGTGGTGCTCTTTGCCACTTCCTGTTAGCAGGAGGTTAATATCCCACAAGTAAAGATGGTATCCGTGGACTCGTCATATCGTAAAAGAAAGTAATTTATCAGGTAAGCATAAATTTAGTTTTTGTCTTTTCTCCAAGAAGGATTGGAGAAGGGATTATCAGGTAATACCTTAAAAGGACAAATTTCTGCTTTGTCAATTTTGCTTCACAAGCGTCTGGCTGACGTCCCAGATGTTCAGGCATTTTGTCAGGCTTTAATCAGAATCAAGCCTGTGTTCAAGCCGATTGCTCCGCCATGGAGCTTGAATCTAGTTCTTAATGTTCTTCAAGGAGTTCCGTTTGAACCCATGCATTCCATAGATATTAAGCTATTATCTTGGAAAGTAAGTTTTTTCAGTCGCTATCTCTTCTGCTCGAAGAGTTTCTGAGCTTTCTGCATTACAATGTGATTCCCCTTATCTTATCTTCCATTCTGATAAGGTGGTTTTGCGGACTAAACCTGGATTTCTTCCTAAGGTTGTTTCAAATAAGAATATTAATCGGGAAATTGTTGTTCCTTCTCTTTGTCCTAATCCTTCGTCTGTTACATAACTTAGACGTGGTTCGTGCTTTGAAGTTTTTCTTGCAAGCAACCAAGGATTTCCGTCAAACATCCTCTCTGTTTGTGGTTTATTCTGGAAAGCGTAGAGGTCAAAAAGCTACAGCTACATCTTTCTTTTTGGCTAAAAAGCATCATACGTTTGGCATACGAGACTGCTGGACAACAGCCTCCTGAGAAGATTACGGCTCATTCCACTAGAGCTGTGGCTTCCACATGGGCTTTTAAAAACGACGCTTCTGTTGAACAGATTTGTAAGGCTGCGACTTGGTCCTCCCTTCATACTTTTTCCAAATTTTACAAATTTGATACTTTTGCTTCTTCTGAGGCTTTTTTTTGGAGAAAGGTTCTTCAAGCAGTGGTGCCTTCCGTTTAGGATCCTGTCTTGTCCCTCCCTTTCATCCGTGTCCTAAAGCTTTGGTATTGGTATCCCAAAAGTAAAGGATGAAACCGTGGACTCAGTATATCTTGTAAAAGAAAAAGGAAATTTATGCTTACCTGATAAATTGATTTCTTTTACGATATACCGAGTCCAGGGCCCACCCTGTCATTTTGAGACAGGATTTGTTTCTATATAAACTTCAGTCACCTCTGCACCTTAATGGTTCTTTCCCTTTCTCTTCCTATACCTTCGGTCGAATGACTGGGGGGAGTAGTTAGGGGAGGAGCTATATAGCAGCTCTGCTGTGGTGCTCTTTGCCACTTCCTGTTAGCAGGAGGAATATATCCCACAAGTAAAGGATGAAACCGTGGACTCGGTATATCGTAAAAGAAATCAATTTATCAGGTAAGCATAAATTTCCTTTTTTACTTACCTCTATTTTTTTTAAATATTATGTTTTAAATACGTGCGCAAATAATTTTGAATTTTCTCTAGCATAATAAGCTCCACCCCCCAAGCCTCTCGGTGCTCTCGTAACATTTTTGGTCAGCTTTTGTGCAGAATTGTTTTTATAATTAGAACTCTAATAATCAGATACTTCTCTCCCCCAAGGCAGAACATAGAGTGATCCGAGATGTCATCGCAGAAAATGCAGCATGTCTGCAGAAAGAACAGGAACTGTTAGCACTTTAACTTTTCAGTGCTGCTCCACATTAGGTTGTTCTTTTTAAACAGAGCTGTTATCTGGCTGCATTGTATAAGTTTTCCTTAACACAGTGCATCCAGAGCAAAGTGCTGTTTGAAGACAACAGTCACATATGCAGTAGTGCATTGATTGTTGTCTGGCTCTAAGATTTTTGCAAGCTCGTTCCCTAGCTTTTCAGTCTGCAAAGCTGTTTTCCTCTGAATGTAAGATGTTCGTATGAGCAACGCACCTTTTTATTACTACATTTCTATTTTAGACTAAGAGAAAAGGAAACAAATTAATTCAAGAGACATTTTACAATTACTTTTTTTGTCTGCAGCTAATTTGCAATGCAATTTTCAACTACTGCACTAGATTATACAACTATAAATATTGCTTTATTCTCCAGTTAACCAACACATTGCAATTGATCTGGTGCTTTAGTGTAACTGACAAATTTGCAATTTTTATTTTATATAAAAATGACCTGCAGAAAAATTTTCACTAAAAAAAAATCATCGCAGAAAGTGAAAAAAAGTTTTGCCTCTGGGCTTCTCTCAAGCCTGTTTTATATATAAGAATATAGATATAAATTTGCAAAGATAATGGGCGAGATTACATATACTGCGCAGGCTTCAGTGCATACGCTGAAACCCGTGCCGCCCATAATTTCACCTTGCACATTTGGGTATTACAGAATCCCCGACGGCAGTTCATATAGTGCCGTAAGTAGGATAAACTTGCGATGTCCAGAAATGAGCGTAAATACAAATTACTGGAGTAGCTAGTGACTTGCGACACTTTAGAAATTTCCGGCGCCTAAGAAAATAAAAATCTCCCAAAAAATAAATCCGACATGTAAAAAAAACCTATATCCGCAATCAAACCCACATCGCAACTAATAATAAATGTATTAACCACTAAACCGACAACCCCCCACAACGCAATATGTCTAATTAAGCTAGTAACCCCTAATCCGCCATTCACAAACATCGCAATCTACCTAATAAAAGTATTAACCCCTAATCGGCCATTACCCACATCGCAAAGTCCCTATTAAAACTATTAATCCCCTAATTACCCATTAGCCCACATCGCAACAAGCCTTATAAATCTATTAACTCCTAATCCGCCAAACCCACGCAACAAAATAATCCTATTAAAACTATTATTACCTAAACCCACACAACGCAATAATCCTATTAACCCCTAAACCGCCAAACCCTCACAACGCAAATAACTAATTTAATTACTAAGCCCCCTAACCTAACACCCCCTAAAGTGAGGTGTTCTTTTACTGCAGTTCTTTTACTGCACTTAAAAGGCATTCAGCTCTTTTAAGAGTGCCCATTAAAACCCTAATCTAAAAAAAAAAAAAGTCTAACCCCCAAATATGCACTCACCGTTCCTGAAGTCCAGCGGAGAAGGTCCTGTTCCAGGCGGTAAAGTCTTCTTCCAAGCGGCCGACATCTTCTTCCAAGCAGGGACCTCTTCTATATTTAGCCAGGACCGTGGAACTGAAGACCGGTGACCGCGGAACCATGGAGCGTGGAGTATCCTCTTCGTACAATCACTGCTGTACACTGAATAGTGAATTTAAGATGCAAGATTAAATATGGCGTCCCTTGCATTCCTTTTGTCTGATTTGATTTTTCAAATTCCTATCAGCCAATAGGATGAGAGCTACTGAAATCCTATTGGCTGATTTGAACAGCCAATAGGATTTCAGTAAATCTCATCCTATTGGCTGATTTGAATTTGAAGAATCAAATCGGCCAATAGGAATTCAAGGTACCCCATATTTAAACGCGTTCCTTAAATTCACTATTCAGTGTACGGCGGTGATTATAAAAAGAGGGTCTCCACGCTCCATGGCTCTGCAGTCGCCGGTCTTCAGTTCTGCGGTCCTGGATGAAGATAGAAGAGGTCGACGCTTGGAAGTCTACTTGAGTGCCGGACTTCAGGAACTGTGAATACCTATCTGGGGGTTAGAGTTAGACTTTTTAAATTTCTTTCATGTAATTAGCAAGAGTCCATGAGCTAGTGACGTATGGGATATACATTCCTACCAGGAGGGGCAAAGTTTCCCAAACCTCAAAATGCCTATAAATACACCCCTCACCACACCCACAATTCAGTTTTACAAACTTTGCCTCCTATGGAGGTGGTGAAGTAAGTTTGTGCTAGATTCTACGTTGATATGCGCTCCGCAGCAAGTTGGAGCCCGGTTTTCCTCTCAGCGTGCAGTGAATGTCAGAGGGATGTGAGGAGAGTATTGCCTATTTGAATGCAGTGATCTCCTTCTACGGGGTCTATTTCATAGGTTCTCTGTTATCGGTCGTAGAGATTCATCTCTTACCTCCCTTTTCAGATCGACGATATACTCTTATTTATATACCATTACCTCTGCTGATTTTCGTTTCAGTACTGGTTTGGCTTTCTACAAACGTGTAGATGAGTGTCCTGGGGTAAGTAAATCTTATTTTCTGCGACACTCTAAGCTATGGTTGGGCACTTTATTTTTAAAGTTCTAAATATATGTATTCAAACATTTATTAGCCTTGACTCAGAATGTTCAACATTCCTTATTTTCAGACAGTCAGTTTCATATTTGGGATAATGCGTTTGAATCAATAATTTTTTCTTACCTTAAAAATTTGACTTTTTTTCCCTGTGGGCTGTTAGGCTCGCGGGGGCTGAAAATGCTTCATTTTATTGCGTCATTCTTGGCGCAGACTTTTTTTGGCGCAAAAAAAATCTTTTCTGTTTCCGGCGTCATACGTGTCGCCGGAAGTTGCGTCATTTTTTGACGTCCTTTTGCGCCAAAAATGTCGGCGTTCCGGATGTGGCGTCATTTTTGGCGCCAAAAAGCATTTAGGCGTCAAACAATGTGGGCGTATTATTTGGCGCCAAAAAATATGGGCGTCGCTTTTGTCTCCACATTATTTCAGTCTGATTTTTTTCTTTGCTTCTGGTTACTAGAAGCTTGTTTATTGGCATTTTTTCCCATTCCTGAAACTGTCATTTAAGGAATTTGATCAATTTTGCTTTATATGTTGTTTTTTCTCTTACATATTGCAAGATGTCTCACGTTGCATCTGAGTCAGAAGATACTTCAGGAAAATCGCTGTCTAGTGCTGGAACTACCAAAGCTAAGTGTATCTGCTGTAAACTTTTGGTAGCTATTCCTCCGGCTGTTGTTTGTATTAATTGTCATGACAAACTTGTTAAAGCAGATAATATTTCCTTTAGTAATGTACCATTGCCTGTTGCAGTTCCCTCAACATCTAAGGTGCAGAATGTTCCTGATAACATAAGAGATTTTGTTTCTGAATCCATCAAGAAGGCTATGTCTGTTATTTCTCCTTCTAGTAAACATAAAAAATCTTTTAAAACTTCTCTCTCTACAGATGAATTTTTTTTTTTTTTTTTTTTTTAAAGATTTTATTGAAATTAGAAACATACATGGTTTGATTGCAACAAACAGAAACATAATAAGAAAGGAAATTTCCTATGGCAGGTACTCATTTTACCTGGCCATGGCAGGTCATACATCTTATATTACATACATGAAAAGAAAAAGAGAAAAGAAAAAAACAAGCAAGAAGAGTTCAAAAAACTGCAAACAAAAACTGATTGCCCTTGCTGGCATCTACTGGGAGTAAGGTATTTTGAGCTTGTGTTAGTACATTACTATGGTGCACTATTGGTTCACTACACACTTTCCGGTGTGTATTAAGTTCTACGATGTCAGATTTCTGACTAACATATACCCCTCTTGTGGCTAGGGAGGGAAAAAAAAAAAAAAAAGAGGGGGGGAGGAAGGGTGTGGAAAGGATAGGGAGAAAGGGGGGGGAGAAAGAAAGAAAGGGGCAGTACAGTAAGTCAATAATTAATAAGTGGGTCCCCCCTCGCGCTGGCAGCCCAGTCAAGTGACCACGTACTTGGAAAATCTCCTGTCTGTATTTGATGTATAAACCATTCCGATTTCTGGAAAGTTGTCACTATTTGTTTCTGTAGAGTTTACAGGTAGGGAGAGGATCATCTTTTTCCATTTACTAAAGAATTGCCGTATTTTTTTGCTATTAGTAATTTTTATATTATACTGGTCTAATATTATTTGGTGCTGAGCTTTCCGGATAAATTCCTAAAGTTTTAAGTCGTCCTTACCCTTCCAATTGGTAAAAATTACATTTCTGGCCACTAATATCATTGCATTTAGAAATTTGTGATTAATACCAGGTCTAATATTACTATAATGGACAAGAAAGATTACCTCAAACTGTGTAATTTCCATCTGGACTCCCATAACCTTGTTACACCAGAAGTTAACTTTGTTCCAGAACTGTCTAACTTTCGGGCACTTCCACACACAGTGGAACAGATCTGCTCTTTCCTGTCTGCATTTAGAGCATACTCCTAATGTTATATTACCACTCCATCTAGCTATACGGTCAGGGGAGAGGTATGCCATATTCAGTAATTTAGTGTGGGATTCCCACCAGGTGACTAGGGTAGTTGCTTTCATTGCAAGTTTAATACTGGCAGAGATCCGCTCTTTTTCGGTTATCTGTAAAATCTTATCCCATTTTCCAAGTAGTCTATTCAAGTGAATTTCTCCTTGGGCCTTAGTTAGCATTCTATATATTAATGAGATTCTATTAGTCCCGTCAGCGTAAGATTGGATTACTCTACCTAATTCGCCTTTTTCCAATTCCATCCCTGTGTCATTTCTCAAGTTCGCTATCCAGTGGCTGACTTGTAAATAGGCATATAGAGAGGACCTTTCCAGGTTATACTTACTTTTCAGCTCTTCAAAGGGTCTTACTATCAACTTTCCTTCCTGGCATATTTGCCCTAGAGACTGCAGACCGGCCTGGGCCCATCTAGAAAAGACTGACATATTCAGCCCTGGTGCAAAACTTGGGTTTCCTGTTAATGGAAGGAAGGTCGATTTGCGAAAATTGGTCCTAGATCCTAAGCAGACTTTTTGCCATGTCCTTATAACATCTTTGATAGTGGTATATTGCATTATATTAGCTGGTAACTTACTTGCTGGATTATGTAAAATTGCCTTTAGAGTGAAGGGGGCTACCAAATATGACTCAATGTCCTGCAAAGTAACGTGGCCTTTCTCGGTTATCCAGTCTAGCGCAAATTTGCCAACAGCTGCATAATTGTAGGTTCTAATGTTAGGGCATGCTAAGCCTCCAAACTGTTTAGGGAGTGTTAAAGTTGAAAATGCTATTCGGGGCTTTTTTCCCCGCCAGATAAAGTTATTAAAGGCCCTTTGTAGTGTCTGGGCATCCTTGTTATATAATAGCAGTGGGAAGTTTTGGAGAAAATACAGCAGTTTGGGAAATATGATAACTTTTATGAGCATAATTCTAGCCGAGATACTGAGTGGTAAGTTGGACCAAAGTTGAACTTTGTCTTGTAGCTCTTTAATACATTTCGGGAAGTTCAAATCATACCAATCCCTGGGGTTTCTACTCAGGTTTAAGCCCAAATATTGTATACATATCGTTTCGTGGAACGGGTGGGTTACTACCTGTGTAGGTTTATATATCCATAGGAGTTCCGATTTCTTATTATTGATCTTATACCCGGAAAAGGATCCAAACAACTCAAATATGGATAGAACATGTGGTATCGATTGAGCCGTGTTACTTAGAAATAATAAAAGATCATCAGCAAAAAGTGAAAGCACTATATCCTGATGGCCTATTCTGATCCCTTTTAACTCCTGCCTTAAGAGAATTGCCAACAGTTCGAGGGATAGATTAAAAAGAAGGGGGGGATATTGGGGCAACCTTGCCTTGTCCCCCGCCCTAATGGAAAATATTCAGACACTTCACCATTTACTATGATTGCTGACATTGGGTTTTTGTAAATTATCTGTATAAATTTATGAACCGGCCCTATATTCCAAAATCTCTCTAACGACTCGAAGAGGTGATCCCACCCGATCGAGTCGAAAGCCTTTTCGGCGTCAACTGAAAGTATTGCCAAGTCTGGTTTTGATGTGTGCCGCTTATAAAACTTTATATGCTAAGTAGTCTAGGACGAGCTGTACTTTCCGTATATTTTTGACGGGATTACGTCCTTTCATAAATCCTGATTGGTCTGGATGAATAATGTAGTGTAAACATTTTTTGAACCGGTTAGAAATGATGGTCGTCAACAATTTATAATCCTGGTTCAGGAGGGAGATGGGTCTATATGCAGCGGGGGAAGTGGGATCCTTACCTTTCTTTAAAATCAGAACAACATTGGAAGATGTAAATAGGGGGGGATTGTGGGTTTATTTTCAATGAAATATTCGTTGAAAAGTGAATGTAGTAGGGGAAGGGATTTGCTCTCGCAGAAGTTTATAAAATTCGGCAGGCATGGCGTCCGGCCCTGGAGTTTTACCTCCTTTGAGCTTAATTATAGCATCAGATATTTCTTTTATTGTGATTGGTTCATTCAATCTTTGTAAGTCAGGTTTTGAGACCTGAGGCACATTGATCCCCTGCCAGAATTTCTCCTTATTACTTTGTTCAATTACACTAGGGGAGTAGAGGTTTTGATAGTAATCTAGAAAAGCCTGTCTTATTTCAGAGCTCTTGTTAAGAATCTTATTTCGATAATTGATGGTTGAAATAAAGTTTTTCTGTTGTCTGGTTTTTGTGATTTTAGGGCTAATATTTTGGGCTGATATGCCCTGACTCCCTGCAAAGAAGGCTTTTTGCTTCTGCTCCTCCTCTGCCATTTTTGCTTAAGAAAGAGGTTATGCTCCCCTCTGATCTTTCTATATTTATCCCAATTAGATGTAGTTTTGTCTTGGATATAACGTGTGTATGCGTTTTTAAGTGTGTTGGCAAGTTGTTCCCCTCTCTGATCTCTTTTTTTCTTTAACCTAATAAGATATGCTTTTATTTCGCCTCTAAAGACCGCTTTTGCAGTTTCCCACAAAATTTCAGGTTTATGCCATATATTCTTTATTGTGATTAAAAAAAAACTCTCCATTTTTCTTGGAGCCATGGACCTAAATTTAATATTTTGTACCAAATATTGAGGAAAAAAAAAGCGGGCCCTACTATTCCGAGTTGAGATCTTGTGGTAGATCTCGATTGAAATAATTGCATGGTCCGATAGAGTGATATCGTGTATGTCCGATTTAATGTCGGATTTCATTAATTGACTAGATACTAAAAAGAAATCTATCCTGGAAAGGGATCTGAATGATCTGGACTCACACGTATAACCCTTTGATCTGGGTGCTGGATTCGCCAAACGTCTTTAAAGCAAGTTTCTGACAAAATTTGCGGAGTATCTTTGATTCCCGCGTCTTTTGTCCAGTGCTCTGCTATTGCATCTATCTAACAAGTTGGAGAATGTCATATTATAGTCACCAGCTACTATAATATTTTTGCCTACAAACTGAAACAGTTTGAGGCCCAATAGTTCCCAGAAATCTCTATCAGTTTTATTGGGACCATAAATATTACAGAAAACATATGTTTTTCTGTTAATTGTGATTTCTAATATTTGGTACCTTCCCTCCGGATCATTATGTATTGATACAATCTGGTGTTCTAATTGTTTATTGATCAGAATAGCTAGGCCTCTTTTCCTTTGATTATAGGAAGTAAAAAGAACCTTCCCTACCCATTTAATCTGTAATTTTAGCTGCTTCAGAGGGGGATAAGTGGGTTTCTTGGATAAAAGCCAAATCGGGTTTATGGGAGCCCAGAAGTTTAATCATCAGTTTTCGCTTGATGGGTGAGGATATGCCTCCTATATTCCAGGACAACAGTTTAAGTTTATTCATCTCCATTTATCAGGCCATATATTGGTTTGCGGTGTACGGAGGGGGGAAGAAGAGGGAAGGAAAAAGTGGGAAAAAGAAGAAAGGGGAGAGAGGAGAAAAGGGAGAGAGAGGAAGGAAGAAGAAAGAAAAAAAAAAAAAAAAAAAAAAAAAAAAAAGGAAAAGGGAGGGGAAAGTACAGAGTGAGAAGCTGAAAAGAGAAAATCCCAACTAAGCCTGTACCATTATTCAAAGTCCCAGCGAGCCAAGTGCTAACTCCAGCCTGACTCGGCCTCATATTCAAACCTCTGGGGGGGGGTACCATATTTCTCTAGTAGATGAGGGGAAAAAATTCCCTCATCCCCAATGCGTTTAATTCTTAACCCCTTTTTTATGCGCCTCCCTGGGTTGTTGGGAATGGGGGAAACTGAGAAATAACAAGCATCAAGATACCTTATATCTAAAAATAAAAACAATTTCAACATAGAAACTAACATCAATACAATATCTACATATTTCCCTTTTGACTACCTACTGATGCTATATCCCAGTCTTGTGACAATAAGCCTTGATTTCGTCCACCTTTGAGAATGTGAGCATGGCGCCATCCCTCTCCAGCACCACTTTCGCAGGGTACAACATTCTAGCCTTCAAATTGGCATTAATGAGTCTGGAGCAGTATGGCGCCATCTCCCGTCTCTTTGTCTGGGTTTCTATAGAAAAATCTTGAAAGAGCAGTATCCTTGTCTGGCCTACTTAATTCCGTTGTTCTTACGGTATAACCTTAGGAGATGAAACTTATCTTGGAAGTTTAAATATTTTATTATTACTGGTCTAGGCTTGTGCATAGCTGTGGCTTTGTCTTGTACTGGTCCTAATCTGTGGGCTCTTTCCACTGGGATCACCAAGTTTTCTATCTGGCTACCCACCATTTGCGGGAGTGTAGTGGAGGCAAATTTCAGAAGGTCAGAATATTCTGCCGTTTCAGGGAGCCCAACAACCCTAAGGTTGTTGCGCCGTGACCTGTCCTCTAAGTCCTCTAGCTTAGCTTGTAAGTGTGTAAAGTCTTACTTTGTGTTTCGTTAACCTGTTCCTGGTAGATAGTTTATCTTCTAAATCGGAAACTCTTGTTTCCAGTTCCATAAGTCTGGGAGAAAACTGCTTAACTTCAACTGACAGATTACTTATTTCTTGCTTCAAAACATCAAACTGGGGCATCAGCAGTTCGGATATTTGATGTAGTAGAGCTGTGGTGTCAATACTACTCATAGCTGATTCGCTGCAGGTTCAGGTTCACTGGGTTTAGGTCCTCCTGTCCTTCTGTCTGGGTGGCATCGCGGGTGAGTTTGGTTTAGAGTGGGACATATATTTGTCCATGAGTAGGGAACCGAAAAAGGACGTTCCCAATAGTTGTGAGAAAGAAAGTGAAAAATTGAGTCCAAATTATGGTGTTTTCTGTACTATTGTGAGAGAACAAAAAAGTGGATGTGTCGTAGATATAGTGAAGGAAAAAATAGAGGAGTGTAAAGTCTCAGAGGAGAGGGGGAAAACCACACAAAAGACCCCCACAAATCAATTCAGGTGCACGTGAGTGAATTTTTAATGCGGCGCCATCCAGAGATATAGGACCAGATAAAACAGCGAATCTAAATCCTCCAGCAAATTTCTCTAAACCTTATAACAGGGTCACAAATTCTAAAAATAGAACCACAGCGAATTACTTTTAGGATAGTTATTTCTTCTGTTATGTGTGATCAGTCCACGGGTCATCATTACTTCTGGGATATAACTCCTCCCCAACAGGAAATGCAAGAGGATTCACCCAGCAGAGCTGCACATAGCTCCTCCCCTCTACGTCACTCCCAGTCATTCTCTTGCACCCAACGACTAGATAGGATGTGTGAGAGGACTATGGTGATTATACTTAGTTTTTATAACTTCAATCAAAAGTTTGTTATTTTACAATAGCACCGGAGCGTGTTATTACCTCTCTGGCAGAGTTTGAAGAAGAATCTACCAGAGTTTTTTCTTATGATTTTAACCGGAGTAGTTAAGATCATATTGCTGTTTCTCGGCCATCTGAGGGAGGTAAAAGCTTCAGATCAGGGGACAGCGGGCAGATGAATCTGCATTGAGGTATGTAGCAGTTTTTATTTTCTGAATGGAATTGATGAGAAAATCCTGCCATACCGTTATAATGACATGTATGTATACTCTACACTTCAGTATTCTGGGGATGGTATTTCACTGAATTACTCTGTAAAAGTACATTAAACCTTTTAATAGGTATTTATTATGTTAAACGTTTTTGCTGGAATGTAGAATCGTTTGCATTTCTGAGGTACTGAGTGAATAATGTTTGGGCATTATTTTTCCACTTGGCAGTTTGCTTGTTTTAATTGTGACAGTTTCGTTTCTCTCTCACTGCTGTGTGTGAGGGGGAGGGGCCGTTTTTTGGCGCTCTTTGCTACGCATCAAAAATTTCCAGTCAGTTACTCTTGTATTCCTGCATGATCCGGTTCATCTCTAACAGAACTCAGGGGTCTTCAAACTTCTTTGAGGGAGGTAGATTCTCTCAGCAGAGCTGTGAGACTTATATATTGACTGTGATTAAAAACGTTGCTCTGTAATTTTTATGTTTCAAATTTAATTAGTGTTACTTTACTAATGGGAACAAACCTTTGCTAAAAGTTGTGTTGTTTTTCAAGGATTGATGCTATAACTGTTTTTCAGTTCATTATTTCAACTGTCATTTAATCGTTTAGTGCTTCTTGAGGCACAGTACGTTTTTGTTAAATAAGATTGTAACCAAGTTGCATGTTTATTGCTAGTGTGTTAAACATGTCTGATTCAGAGGAAGATACCTGTGTCATTTGTTCCAATGCCAAGGTGGAGCCCAATAGAAATTTATGTACTAACTGTATTGATGCTACTTTAAATAAAAGCCAATCTGTACAAATTGAACAAATTTCACCAAACAGCGAGGGGAGAGTTATGCCGACTAACTCGCCTCACGTGTCAGTACCTGCATCTCCCGCCCGGGAGGTGCGTGATATTGTGGCGCCTAGTACATCTGGGCAGCCATTACAAATCACATTACAGGATATGGCTACTGTTATGACTGAGGTTTTGGCTAAATTACCAGAGCTAAGAGGCAAGCGTGATCACTCTGGGGTGAGAACAGAGTGCGCTGATAATATTAGGGCCATGTCAGACACTGCGTCACAGGTTGCAGAGCATGAGGACGGAGAGCTTCATTCTGTGGGTGACGGTTCTGATCCAAACAGACTGGATTCAGATATTTCAAATTTTAAATTTAAACTGGAAAACCTCCGTGTATTACTAGGGGAGGTGTTAGCGGCTCTGAATGATTGTAACACTGTTGCAATACCAGAGAAAATGTGTAGGTTGGATAAATACTTTGCGGTACCGACGAGTACTGACGGTTTTTCCTATACCTAAGAGACTTACTGAAATTGTTACTAAGGAGTGGGATAGACCCGGTGTGCCGTTCTCACCCCCTCCGATATTTAGAAAGATGTTTCCAATAGACGCCACCACACGGGACTTATGGCAAACGGTCCCTAAGGTGGAGGGAGCAGTTTCTACTTTAGCTAAGCGTACCACTATCCCGGTGGAGGATAGCTGTGCTTTTTCAGATCCAATGGATAAAAAATTAGAGGGTTACCTTAAGAAAATGTTTGTTCAACAAGGTTTTATATTGCAACCCCTTGCATGCATCGCGCCGATTACGGCTGCGGCAGCATTTTGGATTGAGTCTCTGGAAGAGAACCTTAGTTCAGCTACGCTGGACGACATTACGGACAGGCTTAGAGTCCTTAAACTAGCTAATTCATTCATTTCGGAGGCCGTAGTACATTTAACCAAACTTACGGCTAAGAATTCAGGATTCGCCATTCAGGCACGCAGGGCGCTGTGGCTAAAATCCTGGTCAGCTGATGTAACTTCTAAGTCCAAATTACTTAATATACCTTTCAAGGGGCAAACTTTATTTGGGCCCGGTTTGAAAGAAATTATCGCTGACATTACAGGAGGTAAGGGCCACGCCCTGCCTCAAGACAAAGCCAAAGCTAAGGCTAGACAGTCTAATTTTCGTCACTTTCGGAATTTCAAAGCTGGAGCAGCACCAACTTCCACTGCACCAAAACAGGAAGGAGCTGTTGCTCGTTACAGACAAGGCTGGAAGCCTAACCAGTCCTGGAACAAGGGCAAGCAGGCCAGGAAACCTGCTGCTGCCCCAAAGACAGCATGAATCGAGGGCCCCCGATCCGGACCGGATCTAGTGGGGGGCAGACTCTCTCTCTTCGCCCAGGCTTGGGCAAGAGATGTTCAGGATCCCTGGGCGCTAGAGATCATATCTCAGGGATACCTTCTAGACAGCAAACAAATGTGCTCCCAGGTTCAGTTCTCTGCAACAAACACAGCAAAGCACTCCTTTAAGTTATTGCTAGCTTGCGCGCTGGTAAGGTAGCTCAGTTATACAGTTCTAATCATTTAGTGGCCTTCCAGGTTTTAACAGCCCTTAGCTTCAACGACCCTACCCCACAGAAAAAATGATAGCATATGAAGTATCGTAGGATACGACTCACAAGACTGTGTGGTCCTCCGGTCGCTCTCCGAAGCCGCTCTTAGGATTGTTTCCAGGAGACTGTGCAACTGCGTGTCATCGCTTCTGCAGCGTGTCTCTACACGCGTCTTCCGGCGTTACTGTGTGTCTCAACCTTTCTTCCTGTATCCCTGCGCACCTTGCGCCAGCGACCCGGCGTGTCTGCGGGGTATCTGCCGATCTCCGCCCTCCGGGGCACAGACCTCCCACCTCCGTCGATCCCGGGACCAGCGGCAGCTCACCTCGGCCTCCCTCGACCCAAACAATTACAGGTAGGGTTCAGAGCGTGGGAGCATTATGTCGCTTTCAGCTTTTTATCTCCAACCTGGTTGCACGATACTTGCTAGGGATTCCTCCAGCAGGTTATAGGGCCACAGCCCTCTCGGAGTACTGTGTATGGTTTAGACTGTCACCTCCGTCTCTTGTGCTGGCTGTACTTCACAGTTGTAAGGCATACAGGTGTCTAGGCTATCCCCGCCCGACTGTAGTGCCCTCACCGACAGGGCCAATAGGTATATGCAGACTTCCTTGCGACTACTACTGTGGTTCCAGACCCCTTAGGCTATGGGTCAAGGAATATGGTCGCGTGGGCCCGTTGAACCCGGCTCTTTCCTCAGAGCTCCGTGCTAGCGTGTTCTCTGCTATCTCCGCCCTCACAGGAAGCCAAATTGAATTCTATCTGTGGCCAACAGATGAATTTTTAAATGAACATCATCATTCTGATTCTGATGACTCTTCTGGTTCAGAGGATTCTGTCTCAGAGATTGATGCTGATAAATTTTCATATTTATTTAAAATGGAATTTATTCGTTCTTTACTTAAAGAAGTACTAATTGCTTTAGAAATAGAGGATTCTGGTCCTCTTGATACTAATTCTAAACGTTTAGATAAGGTGTTTAAATCTCCTGTGGTTATTCCAGAAGTTTTTCCTGTTCCTAATGCTATTTCTAAAGTAATTTCCAGAGAATGGGATAAATTGGGTAATTCATTTACTCCTTCTAAACGTTTTAAGCAATTATATCCTGTGCCGTCTGACAGATTAGAATTTTGGGACAAAATCCCTAAAGTTGATGGGGCTATTTCTACCCTTGCTAAACGTACTACTATTCCTACGTCAGATGGTACTTTGTTTAAAGATCCTTTAGATAGGAAAATTGAATCCTTTCTAAGAAAAGCTTATCTGTGTTCAGGTAATCTTCTTAGACCTGCTATATCTTTGGCTGATGTTGCTGCAGCTTCAACTTTTTGGTTGGAGACTTTAGCGCAACAAGTAACAGATCATGATTCTCATAATTATTTTATCTGTGATGCCATTTTTGATATTATCAGAGTTGATGTCAGGTTTATGTCTCTAGCTATTTTAGCTAGAAGAGCTTTATGGCTTAAAACTTGGAATGCTGATATGGCTTCTAAATCAACTCTACTTTCCATTTCTTTCCAGGGTAACAAATTATTTGGTTCTCAGTTGGATTCCATTATCTCAACTGTTACTGGTGGGAAAGGAACTTTTTTACCACAGGATAAAAAATCTAAGGGTAAAAACAGGGCTAATAATCATTTTCGTTCCTTTCGTTTCAACAAAGAACAAAAGCCTGATCCTTCATCCTCAGGAGCAGTTTCAGTTTGGAAACCATCTCCAGTCTGGAATAAATCCAAGCCTTCTAGAAAGGCAAAGCCTGCTTCTAAGTCCACATGAAGGTGCGGCCCTCATTCCAGCTCAGCTGGTAGGGGGCAGGTTACGTTTTTTCAAAGAAATTTGGATCAATTCTGTTCACAATCTTTGGATTCAGAACATTGTTTCAGAAGGGTACAGAATTGGTTTCAAGATGAGACCTCCTGCAAAGAGATTTTTTCTTTCCCGTGTCCCAGTAAATCCAGTGAAAGCTCAAGCATTTCTGAATTGTTTCAGATCTAGAGTTGGCTGGAGTAATTATGCCAGTTCCAGTTCTGGAACAGGGGATGGGGTTTTATTCAAATCTCTTCATTGTACCAAAGAAGGAGAATTCCTTCAGACCAGTTCTGGATCTAAAAATATTGAATCGTTATGTAAGGATACCAACGTTCAAAATGGTAACTGTAAGGACTATCTTGCCTTTTGTTCAGCAAGGGCATTATATGTCCACAATAGATTTACAGGATGCTTATCTGCATATTCCGATTCATCCAGATCATTATCAGTTCCTGAGATTCTCTTTTCTGGACAAGCATTACCAGTTTGTGGCTCTGCCGTTTGGCCTAGCTACAGCTCCAAGAATTTTTACAAAAGTTCTCGGTGCCCTTCTGTCTGTAATCAGAGAACAGGGTATTGTGGTATTTCCTTATTTGGACGATATCTTGGTACTTGCTCAGTCTTTACATTTAGCAGAATCTCATACGAATCGACTTGTGTTGTTTCTTCAAGATCATGGTTGGAGGATCAATTTACCAAAAGGTTCATTGATTCCTCAGACAAGGGTAACTTTTCTGGGTTTCCAGATAGATTCAGTGTCCATGACTCTGTCTTTAACAGACAAGAGACGTCTAAAATTGATTTCAGCTTGTCGAAACCTTCAGTCACAATCATTCCCTTCGGTAGCCTTATGCATGGAAATTCTAGGTCTTATGACTGCTGCATCGGACGCGATCCCCTTTGCTCGTTTTCACATGCGACCTCTTCAGCTCTGTATGCTGAATCAATGGTGCAGGGATTACACAAAGATATCTCAATTAATATCTTTAAAACCGATTGTACGACACTCTCTAACGTGGTGGACAGATCACCATCGTTTAATTCAGGGGGCTTCTTTTGTGCTTCCGACCTGGACTGTAATTTCAACAGATGAAAGTCTCACAGGTTGGGGAGCTGTGTGGGGATCTCTAACGGCACAAGGAGTTTGGGAATCTCAGGAGGTGAGATTACCGATCAATATTTTGGAACTCCGTGCAATTTTCAGAGCTCTTCAGTCTTGGCCTCTTCTGAAGAGAGAATCATTCATTTGTTTTCAGACAGACAATGTCACAACTGTGGCATACATCAATCATCAAGGAGGGACTCACAGTCCTCTGGCTATGAAAGAAGTATCTCAAATTCTGGTTTGGGCGGAATCCAGCTCCTGTCTAATCTCTGCGGTTCATATCCCAGGTATAGACAATTGGGAAGCGGATTATCTCAGTCGCCAAACGTTACATCCGGGCGAATGGTCTCTTCACCCAGAGGTATTTCTTCAGATTGTTCAAATGTGGGGACTTCCAGAAATAGATCTGATGGCCTGTCATCTAAACAAGAAACTTCCCAGGTATCTGTCCAGATCCAGGGATCCTCAAGCGGAAGCAGTGGATGCATTGTCACTTCCTTGGAAGTATCATCTTGCCTATATCTTTCCGCCTCTAGTTCTTCTTCCAAGAGTAATCTCCAAGATTCTGAAGGAATGCTCGTTTGTTCTGCTGGTAGCTCCGGCATGGCCTCACAGGTTTTGGTATGCGGATCTTGTCCGGATGGCCTCTTGCCATCCGTGGACTCTTCCGCTACGACCAGACCTTCTGTCGCAAGGTCCTTTTTTCCATCAGGATCTCAAATCCTTAAATTTAAAGGTATGGAGATTGAACGCTTGATTCTTAGTCAAAGAGGTTTCTCTGACTCTGTGATTAATACTATGTTACAGGCTCGTAAATCTGTATCCAGAGAGATATATTATAGAGTCTGGAAGACTTATATTTCTTGGTGTCTTTCTCATCATTTTTCTTGGCATTCTTTTAGAATTCCAAGAATTTTACAGTTTCTTCAGGATGGTTTAGATAAAGGTTTGTCCGCAAGTTCCTTGAAAGGACAAATCTCTGCTCTTTCTGTTCTTTTTCACAGAAAGATTGCTAATCTTCCTGATATTCATTGTTTTGTACAAGCTTTGGTTCGTATAAAACCTGTCATTAAGTCAATTTCTCCTCCTTGGAGTTTGAATTTGGTTCTAGGGGCTCTTCAAGCTCCTCCGTTTGAACCTATGCATTCATTGGACATTAAATTACTTTCTTGGAAAGTTTTGTTCCTTTTGGCAATCTCTTCTGCCAGAAGAGTTTCTGAATTATCTGCTCTTTCTTGTGAGTCTCCTTTTCTGATTTTTCATCAGGATAAGGCAGTGTTGCGAACTTCTTTCGAATTTTTACCTAAAGTTGTGAATTCCAACAACATTAGTAGAGAAATTGTGGTTCCTTCATTATGTCCTAATCCTAAGAATTCTAAGGAGAAATCGTTACATTCTTTGGATGTTGTTAGAGCTTTGAAATATTATGTTGAAGCTACTAAGTCTTTCCGAAAGACTTCTAGTTTATTTGTTATCTTTTCCGGTTCTAGAAAAGGCCAGAAAGCTTCTGCCATTTCTTTGGCATCTTGGTTGAAATCTTTAATTCATCTTGCCTATGTTGAGTCGGGTAAAACTCCGCCTCAAAGGATTACAGCTCATTCTACTAGGTCAGTTTCTACTTCCTGGGCGTTTAGGAATGAAGCTTCGATTGATCAGATTTGCAAAGCAGCAACTTGGTCCTCTTTGCATACTTTTACTAAATTCTACCATTTTGATGTATTTTCTTCTTCTGAAGCAGTTTTTGGTAGAAAAGTACTTCAGGCAGCGGTTTCAGTTTGAATCTTCTGCTTATGTTTTTCATTAAACTTTATTTTGGGTGTGGATTATTTTCAGCAGGAATTGGCTGTCTTTATTTTATCCCTCCCTCTCTAGTGACTCTTGCGTGGAAAGATCCACATCTTGGGTAATCATTATCCCATACGTCACTAGCTCATGGACTCTTGCTAATTACATGAAAGAAAACATAATTTATGTAAGAACTTACCTGATAAATTCATTTCTTTCATATTAGCAAGAGTCCATGAGGCCCACCCTTTTTTGTGGTGGTTATGATTTTTGTATAAAGCACAATTATTCCAATTCCTTATTTTATATGCTTTCGCACTTTTTTATCACCCCACTTCTTGGCTATTCGTTAAACTGAATTGTGGGTGTGATGAGGGGTGTATTTATAGGCATTTTGAGGTTTGGGAAACTTTGCCCCTCCTGGTAGGAATGTATATCCCATACGTCACTAGCTCATGGACTCTTGCTAATATGAAAGAAATGAATTTATCAGGTAAGTTCTTACATAAATTATGTTTTTTTGGGGGGTTTCTTTTTTTTAAGATTAAGGTTTTCATGGGCACTCTGAAGAGCTGAATGCCCTTTTAAGGGTATAAAAAGCTGAATGCCCTTTTAAGGGCAATGCCCATACAAATGCCCCTTCAGGGGAAATGGGTAGTTTAGGTTTTTTACTGTTAGGGGAAATGAGCGGTTTAATTTATGGCAATGCCCTATAAAAGGTCCTTTAAGGGCTATTGGTAGTTTTAGCATTAGATTAGGGGGTATTTTTATTTGGGGGGGGGGGGAGCTTTTTTATTTTCATAGGGATTAGGTTTATTTTTTTTATTTTGGATACATTTTTTTTATTTTTCATAATCTTAGATTAATTTAATCTTAGTTTTTTATTTTTAAGTAATGTTAGCTTTTTTATTTTGTTTGTAACTTTAGTATTTTTTTATTTAGATAATTGGGGTTAATTTAGGGGATGTTAGGTTAGGGGCTTAGTAATTTAATTAGTTATTTTCTTCTTAAACGGGAAGAGTCCACAGCTGCAAAGACACCCCAGCCAAAGGCCCAAACACCTCCCCCACTTCCCTTATCCCCCAGTAATTCTTTGCCTTTTGTCTCAGTAGGCTGGCAGCGAAGTGTCAGAAGATTGAAGATAGTCTCTTAGGGAGGGTAGTACTCTTCGAAATGGGACTGGAGTTGTAAGTAATCCGGTCAGCCTCTCAGTGAGAGCATGGATGAAAGTTAGTCCGGAGATGCAGGGGCAGTTCTTCTGTGAAACCATCCCGACTCATATTAACAGCTCCTAGGCAATTGGCGTTGGTGAGTTTCGCCGCCTGCGTTTATTCACTCAAGTCCATGTCAGAAGCGATGCTACTATCTGTCACACTTGAAGGGCCGTGTTCCTGTTCCAACGGCGTAGATTCCGTTAAGATCGTTTCATTTTATTTTGATATATGAATGTAATGTTAACGAAAGAAGCCAGGGTCCCAGTGGGACACCTTTATCTTAAATATAATCAAGGATTAATATATCCTGAGTGTGGTTATTGAACGGGGGGACTTTAATCATGTTTGTTATGTGATTTTGTCTGCAAATCTCTAGTGTTACTAGGCTCAAAACTATTCGGACATAACTGCCTTATATCATCAGTTTGCGCGGTCCTAGGGACTGGCACGCTATTTTTGGCTTACACGATGCACCTCGTGACCGGGTGTGGTCACGTTGTATTCCATTTCCGCACCTTGAACGTGTGGCGACGGAGAGAGTCTGTTCGTTAGTTGTCTGGTTTACAGGAGGTGGTGAGTGCCCCAGCCATTGTGGCGTGTAAGGTGCCTTTAGTGTTTGTCTATAATTACAATCTCCGTTACGGAGGATTCTGATTTTTTGGAGACAGATGTCTCCGATTCGTAGTATACGTCTTGCGATGAATATGAATTGGCCGGGTTATACATGCCCATCAGTTATGTGCCGATTGCTGTTCTAGAGTACACTCTTCCCCGGAATCAGGGAATTTAGAGTGCGCTGAGCCATCCGCCCCTGAGGATTCCATATCCTACAAGGTGCGTGCCCCAGAACCTTCCTTTGCTTCGCAAGCAGGTGTCCCTACGGCCGTTACTCCTTCTCCAGAAGGCGGCTTGTTTCCTCCAGAGGTTACAGCACGGTTCTGCATGGCCATATCTATGGCATTAGCACATTTTATATCTCCCTAGAGAGGTATTTTTAAGATACTGTCTGTGTTCTGTTAACCGTGGTCGTCGGCGTGGGATCGCCTGAGTCAGTTAGACCTTCTGGGGAAGCGATGGCCTCTGCGTGTTCTACTAAGGCATGTTTTGGCGGTCCTGGAGGATTCCAGCCCTACTGGGCCGAGTGATCCTCAGTCTTCTGTGCCGGACGGCAAACTAGGTTAGACGTGTAGGGATGAAGACAATCTCTTTAACGTCTGTTTTTTTCTTTCTTACTTTTAAGTATCTGTTACAGTTCTGAGCTTGGGAGGATGGGGCCTCTCATCGGCTGGTCTGGTTGGTGTGTCGTTTTCCTTGGGCGGTCACCCTCGGGTGCTGCCTTTGTTTTATTTGAATCCGGTTAGGATTCATTTGGTTTGTTTTATGAAGCTCATGTCTCATATGATTATAGTTTATCGACCCTTTTGGGGTTTCATTTTTTCTTGGACAGTACAGGGGAGTTCCTAGTACCAGGCAGGTACTGGTCGGGCGCTAGCTGCTGTTCCTTAAGGTTCATGTCACCCACGTGGTGCCAGTGTGCTGGTTATCTTGTTGGGTGTTGAGTTGTTCACTTTGATGAAGTGTTTGTGTTATGTTTGTTTTATCCAATTACTTGAGGGGGTGTTTTCGTTTTCTTATATGTCAACCTGCTCCTTGTCCTCAGTGAACAGAGGGTTTTTGCCTCTACCGTTTTCCTTAGGTTGGGGTCCGGGTGCAGACCTGTCTGTCTTCTCGTGGGTTCGGGAGGTCCTTGGCCTCGGAACCGGAGTTTCCCCATTCCCAAGGGTTTGGAGGTCTGGATGACCGCTGGACAGCCCCGGGTACCAGTTTGGATGACGTTTTTTCGTTCTATCTTGGTATCTTATGGGTGTCTGTTTTTCTTGTGGTAGTCACCGGTACCTATTGAGGTTGCTGGGACTGCTTTTTTCCCTTTTAGGGTGGTCCGGTCATCTGATTGCAGAAGTGCGGATATGTCAGTCTTCCCTTGTTTCTGCGTATCGCATGCTATCATATGAGGGAGCGCAGGGGCTGAGCTTCTCCCCCTTTTTTCCTCCCCGACAACCGCCCCTGGTTCGCTCCGCAGAGGAGTTGTGGGGTTTTCTATGGTCTTCCTTGTGGGGTACAGGGATTTCCGGGAGGGTGATCCTGTGAGGATTTTGTGTCTCTGTCTAAGGGGCTTGTTTAGCCTGCCGAGTAGCCTAGTGGGTTGCCAGTTACCCACATGGCTAAGGTTGTGAGTTTGAATCTGGCTTTTGTTGGGTGTTCTCCATTATATGTCCCTGGTGACCTTCAAGGTCCCTGGAGAGTTTGAATCCAGCTGCAGCTGATTGTCTCTTCACTTGTATTACAAATTGCAATAAGAAGACAATTTTTTCTTGGAATATTGCACTTAAATCTCTAGGAGCTTGAGGATTGCAGAGGGTCCAGGGTTCAGCTTCACCTTTGGGTGTGGGTTGCCATCTCTTAGACCTGTCTAGATATTTGTCTATGCTCTTGGTCTGAGTTCTTGCGAATGCACTACCTAGAATGCTCTTCTTTGCATGAGGCAACCTGCGGTTTCCTCAGTTCATTCGGCCTGCCACATTTTTCGGGGGGTCTGGCTTAGGGCCATGTCTCTTGACTGAGTTTTGAGTCCGGAACGTTAGATTCGGTCCTGAGCGGTTCAGTTTTGAACTTTATGGTTTAGAACGTCCGCTTGTCCTTTCAGGGGGTTGGTTTTTTCTTTCAGGGGAGCTTGGGTTCCTGTCTGGAGGTTAGTTTGACTATTTTCGGATGCATCTTTCACTTGTCACCAGTGGAAACTTTTGCAATTTGAGTCGAGATGGTTGTCTCAACTGAGCTGGAGGTAATGGTCGTTCAGTTATTGCTTAATGGTATTTGCTTACCGTTACTCTTTTACCCTCTTCACCATGTCTACGGCTTGGAAAGTGGTCCCCTTGGCATTTTGTCCTCTTAGGGAGGATTTTGGAAGTCTTACAGTTTCCATGGAGACTCTGTGGGTTCTATCCTCTTGTTAGAGGATTTTTCTTCCTCCCTTGGGTGCTAGAGGTTATGGAGGCTGGTTCTGGTACTAGGGTATTGTTATGGCTCAATACCCTATCTCCCTTTTTGGGGAGTGCTCCTCCTTTAGGGAAGGGAAAAGTGCAAGGGTTCTGGACCGATGTATCTATTATGTGCCACCTGTAGTGGCTGTATTTTGTTTGCTTATGGGATTAAAAATTGCGGTCGATGAGTGAAATATATATGCCACATTTATATGCAGAGCTGTATATGTGATAACAAAACCGCAAAAGCCGGCGACGCCGCATGTGTTTTTTTGCAATTATGTCTCAAACTGTACCTACCTCAGATGTTACCATAGGATTTGAGCTGCTTGAATATGTTTCTATCAAAGCGATGTGTGTTCTAAAAAAGCTTATCTGAATTCTTCAGTTCAATAATGTGGCTCTTGTTTGATAATGTATTACATGCTGATGATATTTCTATAAGTACAAATACATCCACTGTTATTCCATCTCAATCTAATGTAAAAGGCTTTCCTGCAGAAATAGAAGATTTTATTGCTGCAACTATAGAGAAGGCAATGACTGCTATACCGCCTTCAAATAAACGTAAGAGGACTTTACAAAATTTTCCTATATCTAGTGAATTTTGTACTGACCGTCAGCATACTGATGTATTTTCTACTGATGGGGTTTCCTCTGATTGAGAGGATTCTACGTCAGTGACAGAAATTGACAAATCTTTTTTTTATTTAATAACATATTCGTTCTCTTTTAAAGGAAGTATTATTTACTTTGGGTATTGAGAAGTCTAAACCTCCTGATGATAAATCCTAGTAATCGTTTAAATTCTGTATTTAAGACTACTGTTACTATAATATATATGTGTATGATATGCTGCCAAGTAAAAAATTTGGGTTTACGAGAACGTGGTTCATCTTGTAAGTTCATAACGTGGTTCATCTTGTAAGTTCATCTTGTAATGGTGACACAATGGGCTTAATGTATTAGTCATTGAAAACAATGACAAAATGTATTGGTTCAGACATTTATTTGCTATGAAAATTAGATACAAACTAAACAAAATTCCACTATTGATGACTATAATAATAAGTGCTTGCATTTTTTTAAAGGGATATAAAGCAGCCTGTTTCATTGTTGCAATAAAAAATGCAGTAGGCAGTGGGTTATACTTAAAGTACTATTAAAGGGACAGTCAAGTCCAAAAAAACTTTAATTTTTTTTAAATAGGGCATGTAATTTTAAACAACTTCCCAATTTACTTTTATCAACAATTTTGCTTTGTTCTTTTGGTATTCTTAGTTGAAAGCTAAACCTAGGAGGTTCATATGCTAATTTCTTAGACCTTGAAGACTGCCTCTAATCTGAATGCATTTTGACCACTAGAGGACATTAGTTCATGTTTCATATAGATAACTTTGAGCTCATGCACATGAAGTGACCTAGGAAGAAGCACTGATTGGCTAAAATGCAAGTCTCTTAAAAGAACTGAAAAGAGGGGGCAGTCAGCAGAAGCTTAGATACAAGGTAATTACAGAGGTAAAACGTGTATTATAACTGTTGGCTATGCAAAACTGGGGAATGGGTAATAAAGGGATGATCTTTCTTTTTAAACATCAAAAATTCTGGTGTTGACTGTCCCTTTAAAAACAGGGGCACTTGCATTCATGAAACATTTTACATTTCAGCATTTTTTTGATAATATTTACCTTTCTCTTGTTAAGTGTGTTCAGTCCACGGGTCATCCATTACTTATGGGATATATTCTCCTTCCCAACAGGAAGTTGCAAGAGGATCACCCAAGCAGAGCTGCTATATAGCTCCTCCCCTCACATGTCATACCCAGTCATTCTCTTGCAACCCTCAACAAAGAAGGAGGTCGCGAGAGGAGCTGGAGTTTTTACTTAACTATTCTTCAATCAAAAGTTTGTTATTTTAAATGGCACCGGAGTGTGCTGTTTTTCTATCTCAGGCAGTATTTGGAAGAAGAAACTGCCTGCGTTTTTAATCTATGATCTTAGCAGGCGTAACTAAGATCCACTGGCTGTTCTCGACATTCTGAGGAGTGGGGTAACTTCAGACTGGGAATAGTTACCGTATGATGTAAGTACAGCCTTAAATGCAGTAGTAGCAACTGGTATCAGGCTGATAAATGTATGCGCAGTCGAGTTATATTCTAGGGACTAGAATTTGACTGAGAAAATACTGTTAACACTGAAATAATACTTAAGCCTTCTCTGCAGTGGTAGCGACTGGTAGCAGGCTTAGTGATAGCTTTGCATGACATTGAGAAATGTTGTTTTTTAATAAAACGTTTACTGGCATGTTATTCGTTTTTTGTGAGGTACTTTGGTGATAAATCGCTTTGGGCATGATTTTTTCCACATGGCTAACATATTTTTCTGCATGGAAACCGTTATATCAGGTCTCCCACTGTTGTGATTGGAGTGGGAGGGCCCTTGTTTTAGCGCCTTGTTGCGCAGTTAAAATTATTGCACAGTCTTTCTGCTTCTTCCTCCTTGATCCAGGACGTCTCTAGAGAGCTCAGGGGTCTGCAAATTTCATTTGTGAGGGAGGTAATCAGTCACAGCAGATCTGTGACAGTGTTCTGACTGTGATTAAAAGCGTTAAGTCTTAATTGATATCTGTTTTATCCTTTTTGGGTATCGAGGGGTTAATCATCCTTTTGCTAATGGGTGCAATCCTCTGCTAATAGTACACTTCTTGTTAAGAATTGTTTAATTATATCTGTATTTTTGAAGCGCTGCAGCGTTTTTTATATTGCTTGTAAAACTTATTGAAAGTGATTTCCAAGCTTGTTAGTTTCATTGCTAAGTCTGTTTTAAACATGTCTGATTCAGAGGAAACTGTTTGTTCATCATGTTCAAATCCAATGTGGAGCCCAATAGAACGATGTGTACCAATTGTATTGATATTGCTTTGAATAAAAGTCAATCTGTACCGATAAAGAAGCTATCACCAGACAACGAGGGGGAAGTTATGCCGCCTAACTCTCCTCACGTGTCAGTACCTGCGTCTCCCACTCGGGAGATGCGTAGGATTGAGACACCTAGTACATCTAGGCCCTTACAAATCACTTTACATGATATGGCTAATGTTATGAAAGAAGTATTATATAATATGCCCGAATTAAGGGGCAAATGCGATAGCTCTGGGTTAAGGACAGAGCGCGCTGATGACACGAGAGCCATGTCTGATACTGGGTCACAACTTGCAGATCATGAGGACGGTGAGCTTCATTCTGTCGGTGACGGTTCTGATTCGGGGAGACCGGATTCAGAAATTTCAAATTTTAAATTTAAGCTTGAGAACCTCCAAGTGTTACTAGGGGAGGTATTAGCGGCTCTGAATGATTGCGACACGGTGGCAATTCCAGAGAAATTGTGTAGGTTGGATAGATACTATGCGGTACCGGTGTGTACTGACGTTTTTCCTATACCAAAAAGACTTACAGAAATTATCAGTAAGGAGTGGGATAGACCCGGTGTGCCTTTTTCCCCTCCCCCGATATTTAGAAAAATGTTCCCTATAGACGCCACCACACGAGACTTATGGCAGACGGTCCCTAAGGTGGAGGGAGCAGTTTCTACGTTAGCCAAGCGTACCACTATCCCGGTGGAGGATAGCTGTGCTTTCTCAGATCCAATGGATAAAAAATTAGAGGGTTATCTTAAGAAAATGTTTGTTCAACAGGGTTTTATATTGCAGCCTCTTGCATGCATTGCGCCTGTCACGGCTGCAGCAGCATTCTGGTTTGAGTCTCTGGAAGAGGCGATTCGCACAGAGCCGTTGGATGAGGCCTTGAGCAAAGTTAGAACCCTTAAGCAAGCTAATGCGTTTGTTTCAGATGCTGTAGTACATCTAACCAAACTTATGGCTAAAAATTCCGGATTCGCCATACAGGCGCGCAGAGCGCTCTGGCTTAAATCCTGGTCAGCGGATGTAACTTCCAAGTCTAAACTACTTAACATTCCTTTCAAAGGGCAGACCTTATTCGGGCCCGGCTTGAAGGAAATTATTGCTGACATTACGGGAGGTAAGGGCCACGCCCTTCCTCAGGACAGGGCCAAACCAAAGGCCAAACAGTCTAATTTTCGTGCCTTTCGTAACTTCAAGGCAGGAGCAGCATCGACTCCCTCCGCTCCAAAACAGGAAGGAACTACTGCTCGTTACAGACAAGGTTGGAAAGGCAACCAGTCATGGAACAAGGGCAAGCAGGCCAGAAAGCCTACTCCCGCCCCTAAGACAGCATGAAGTCAGGGCCCCCTATCCAGAGACGGATTTAGTGGGGGGCAGACTTTCTCTCTTTGCCCAGGCTTGGGCAAGAGATGTGCAGGATCCCTGGACGTTAAATATTATTTCTTTCATGTAATTAGCAAGAGTCCATGAGCTAGTGACGTATGGGATATACATTCCTACCAGGAGGGGCAAAGTTTCCCAAACCTTAAAATGCCTATAAATACACCCCTCACCACACCCACAATTCAGTTTTACAAACTTTGCCTCCGATGGAGGTGGTGAAGTAAGTTTGTGCTAGATTCTACGTTGATATGCGCTCCGCAGCAAGTTGGAGCCCGGTTTTCCTCTCAGCGTGCAGTGAATGTCAGAGGGATGTGAGGAGAGTATTGCCTATTTGAATGCAGTGATCTCCTTCTACGGGGTCTATTTCATAGGTTCTCTGTTATCGGTCTTAGAGATTCATCTCTCACCTCCCTTTTCAGATCGACGATATACTCTCATATATACCATTACCTCTGCTGATTCTCGTTTCAGTACTGGTTTGGCTTTCTACAAACATGTAGATGAGTGTCCTGGGGTAAGTAAATCTTATTTTCTGTGACACTCTAAGCTATGGTTGGGCACTTTGTTTATAAAGTTCTAAATATATGTATTCAAACATTTATTTGCCTTGACTCAGAATGTTCAACATTCCTTATTTTTCAGACAGTCAGTTTCATATTTGGGATAAATGCATTTGTTTCAATCATTTTTTCTTACCTTAAAAAATTTGACTTTTTCCCTGTGGGCTGTTAGGCTCGCGGGGGCAGAAAATGCTTCATTTTATTGCGTCATTCTTGGCGCGGACTCTTTTGGCGCAAAAATTTTTTTTCTGTTTCCGGCGTCATACGTGTAGCCGGAAGTTGCGTCATTTTTTGACGTTTTTTTGCGTCAAAAATGTCGGCGTTCCGGATGTGGCGTCATTTTTGGCGCCAAAAGCATTTAGGCGCCAAATAATGTGGGCGTCTTTTTTTGGCGCTAAAAAATATGGGCGTCATTTTTGTCTCCACATTATTTAAGTCTCATTTTTTATTGCTTCTGGTTGCTAGAAGCTTGTTCACTGGCATTTTTTTCCCATTCCTGAAACTGTCATTTAAGGAATTTGATCAATTTTGCTTTATATGTTGTTTTTTTCTTTTACATATTGCAAGATGTTCTACGTTGCAACTGAGTCAGAAGATACTTCAGGAAAATCACTGCCCAGTGCTGGAGCTACCAAGCTAAGTGTATCTGCTATAAACTTTTGGTATCTGTTTCTCCAGCTGTTGTTTGTATTGCATGTCATGTCAAACTTATTAATGCAGATAAAATTTCCTTTAGTACTGTTACATTACCTGTTGCTGTTCCGTCAACATCTAATTTTCAGAGTGTTCCTGATAACATAAGAGATTTTATTTTTTTAAATCCATTAAGAAGGCTATGTCTATTATTTCTCCTTCTAGTATACATAAAAGTCTTTTAAAACTTCTCTTTTTTCAGTTGAATTTTTAAATGAACATCATCATTCTGATACTGATAATGGTTCTTCTGGTTCAGAGGTTTCTGTCTCAGAGGTTGATGCTGATAAATCTTTGTATTTGTTCAAAATGGAATTTATTCGTTCTTTACTTAAAGAAGTATTATTTGCATTAGAAATAGAGGATTCTGGTCCTCTTGATACTAAATGTAAACGTTTAAATAAGGTTTTTAAATCTCCTGTAGTTATTCCAGAAGTGTTTAATCTCCCTGATGCTATTTCTGAAGTAATTTCCAGGGAATGGAATAATTTGGGTAATTTATTTACTCCTTCTAGACGTTTAAGCAATTATATCCTGTGCCATCTGACAGATTAGAGTTTTTTGGGACAAAAATCCCTAAGGTTATGGGGCTGTCTCTACTCCTGCTAATGTACTACTATTCCTACGGCAGATAGTACTTCATTTAAGGATCCTTTAGATAGGAAAATTGAATCCTTTCTAAGAAAAGCTTACTTATGTTCAGGTAATCTTCTTAGACCTGCTATATTTTTAGCGGATGTTGCTGCAGCTTCAACTTTTTGGTTAGAAGCTTTAGCGCAACAAGTAACAGATCATAATTTTATAGCATTATTATTATTCTATAACATGCTAATAATTTTATTGGTGATACCATCTTTTGATATCATTAGAGTTGATGTCAGGTATATGTCTCTAGCTATTTTAGCTAGAAAAGCTTTATGGATTAAACTTGGAATGCTGATATGTCTTCTAAGTCAACTTTGTTTTCCCTTTCTTTCCAGGGTAAATAATCATTTTCGTTCCTTTCCTCACAACAAGGAACAAAAGCCTGATCCTTCATCCTCAGGAGCGGTTTCAGTTTGGAAACTATTTCCAGTTTGGAATATATCCAAGCCTTATAGAAACCTATAGCCAGCTCCTAAGTACCTATGAAGGTGCGGCCCTTATTCCAGCTCAGCTGGTATGGGGCAGATTACAGTTTCTTCAAAGAAATTTGGATCAATTCCGTTCTCAATCTCTGGTTTCAGAACATTGTTTCAGAAAGGTACAGAATTGGCTTCAAGTTAAGGCCTCCTGCTAAGAGATTTTTTTTCTTTCCCGTGTCCCAGTTAATACAGCAAAGGCTCAGCATTTCTGACATGTGTTTCAGATCTAGAGTTGGCTGGAGTAATTATGCCAGTTCCAGTTCTGGAACAGGGGCTGGGGTTTTATTTTATCTCTTCATTGTACCAAAGAAGGTCAATTCCTTCAGACCAGTTCCGGATCTATCATTATTGAATCGTTATGTTAGGATACCAACATTCAAGATGGTTACTGTAGGACTATCCTGCCTTTTGTTTAGCAAGGGCATTATATGTCTACAATAGATTTACAGGATGTGTATCTGCATATTCTGATTCATCCAGATCACTTTTAGTGTCTGAGATTCTCTTTTTAGACAAGCATTACCAGTTTTGTGGCTCTACCGTTTGGCCTAGCCTCAGTTCCAAGAATTTTTTTCAAAGGTTCTCGGTGCCCTTCTTTCTGTAATCAGAGAACAGGGTTTTGGTATTTCCTTATTTGGACGATATCTTGGTACTTGCTCAGTCTTCTCATTTTCGAAGAATCTCATATGAATCGACTTGTGTTGTTTCTTCAAGTTCATGGTTGGAGGATCAATTTACCAATCAGTTCATTGATTCCTCAGACAAGGGTAACCTTTTTAGGTTTCTAGATAGATTCAGTGTCTATGACTCTGTCCTTGTCAGACAAGAGAAGTTTAACATTGATATCAGCTTGTCAAAACCTTCAGTCACAATCATTCCCTTTGGTAGCCTTATGCATGGAAATGTTAGGTCTTAGGACTGCCGCATCAGATGCGATCTCCTTTGCTCGTTTTCACATGCGACCTCTTCAGCTCTGTATGCTGAACCTATGGTGCAGGGATTACTCAAAGATTTCTCAATTAATATCTTTAAACCGATTTTACGACACTCTCTGACATGGTGGACAGATCACCATCGTTTAGTTCAGGGGGCTTCTTTGTTCTTCCGACCTGGACTATAATCTCAACAGATGCAAGTCTTACAGGTTGGGGAGCTGTGTGGGGGTATCTGACGGCACAAGGGGTTTGGGAATCTCAGGAGGTGAGATTTCCGATCAATATTTTGGAACTCCGTTCAATTTTCAGAGCTCTTCAGTCTTGGCCTCTTCTGAAGAGAGAGTTGTTCATTTGTTTTCAGATAGACAATGTCACAACTGTGGCATACATCAATCATCAAGGAGGAACTCACAGTCCTCTGGCTATGAAAGAAGTATCTCGAATTTTGGTTTGGGCGGAATCCAGCTCCTGTCTAATCTCTGCGGTTCATATCCCAGGTATGGACAATTGGAAAGCGGATTATCTCAGTCACCAAACGTTGCACTTGGGCGAATGGTCTCTTCACCCAGAGGTATTTCCTCAGATTGTTCAAATGTGGGAACTCCCAGAAATAGATCTGATGTCTTCTCATCTAAACAAGAAACTTCCCTGGTATCTGTCCGGATCCCGGGATCCTCGGGCGGAGGCAGTGGATGCTTTTTTCACTTCCTTGGAAGTATCATCCTGCCTATATCTTTCCGCCTCTAGTTTTTCTTCCAAGAGTAATCTCCAAGATTCTGAAGGAATGCTAGTTTGTTCTGCTGGTAGCTCCGGCATGGCCTCACAGGTTTTGGTATGCGGATCTGGTCCGGATGGCCTCTTGCCAACCGTGGACTCTTCCGTTAAGACCAGACCTTCTGTCGCAAGGTCCTTTTTTCCATCAGGATCTGAAATCCTTAAATTTAAAGGTATGGAGATTGAACGCTTGATTCTTGGTCAAAGAGGTTTCTCTGACTCTGTGATTAATACTATGTTACAGGCGCGTAAATCTGTATCTAGAGAGATATATTATAGAGTCTGGAAGACTTATATTTCTTGGTGTCTTTCTCATCATTTTTTGGCATTCTTTTAGAATACCGAGAATTTTACAGTTTCTTCAGGATGGTTTAGATAAGGGTTTGTCCGCAAGTTCCTTGAAAGGTCAAATCTCTGCTCTTTCTGTTCTTTTTCATAGAAAGATTGCTATTCTTCCTGATATTCATTGTTTTGTACAAGCTTTGGTTCGTATAAAACCTGTCATTAAGTCAATTTCTCCTCTTTGGAGTTTGAATTTGGTTCTGGGGGCTCTTCAAGTTCCTCCGTTTGAACCTATGCATTCATTGGACATTAAATTACTTTCTTGGAAAGTTTTGTTCCTTTTGGCAATCTCTTCTGCCAGAAGAGTTTCTGAATTATCTGCTCTTTCTTGTGAGTCTCCTTTTCTGATTTTTCATCAGGATAAGGCGGTGTTGCGAACTTCTTTTGTTTTTTTACCTAAAGTTGTGAATTCCAACAACATTAGTAGAGAATTTGTGGTTCCTTCATTATGTCCTAATCCTAAGAATTCTAGGGAGAAATCGTTGCATTCTTTGGATGTTGTTAGAGTTTTGAAATATTATGTTGAAGCTACTAAGTCTTTCCGTAAGACTTCTAGTTTATTTGTTATCTTTTCCGGTTCTAGAAAAGGCCAGGAAGCTTCTGCCATTTCTTGGCATCTTGGTTGAAATCTTTATTTCATCATGCTTATGTCGAGTCGGGTAAAACTCCGCCTCTAAGGATTTCAGTTCATTCTACTAGTTCAGTTTCTACTTCCTGGGCGTTTAGGAATGAAGCTTCGATTTATCAGATTTGCAAAGCAGCAACTTGGTCCTCTTTGCATACTTTTACTAAATTCTACCATTTTGATGTGTTTTCTTCTTCTGAAGCAGTTTTTGGTAGAAAAGTACTTCTGGCAGTGGTTTCAGTTTGAATCTTCTGCTTATGTTTTTCATTAAACTTTATTTTGGGTGTGGATTATTTTCAGCAGGAATTGGCTGTCTTTATTTTATCCCTCCCTCTCTAGTGACTCTTGTGTGGAAAGATCCACATCTTGGGTAGTCATTATCCCATACGTCACTAGCTCATGGACTCTTGCTAATTACATGAAAGAAAACATAATTTATGTAAGAACTTACCTGATAAATTCATTTCTTTCATATTAGCAAGAGTCCATGAGGCCCGCCCTTTTTTGTGGTGGTTATGATTTTTTTGTATAAAGCACAATTATTCCAATTCCTTATTTTATATGCTTTCGCTCTTTTTTCTGATCACCCCACTTCTTGGCTATTCGTTAAACTGAATTGTGGGTGTGGTGAGGGGTGTATTTATAGGCATTTTAAGGTTTGGGAAACTTTGCCCCTCCTGGTAGGAATGTATATCCCATACGTCACTAGCTCATGGACTCTTGCTAATATGAAAGAAATGAATTTATCAGGTAAGTTCTTACATAAATTATGTTATCTCAGGGATACCTTCTGGATTTCAAAACCTCTCCTCCACAAGGGAGGTTCCATCTTTCGAGGTTATCGACAAACCTAGTAAAGAGAGAGGCATTTCTACAATGTGTACAAGACCTCTTAATCATGGGGGTGATCCACTCAGTTCCGCGATCGGAACAGGGACAAGGATTTTACTCAAATCTATTTGTGGTTCCCAAAAAAGAGGGAACCTTCAGACCAATCTTGGACTTAAAGATCTTAAACTAATTCCTAAGGGTACCATCGTTCAAGATGGAAACCATTCGAACCATCCTACCCATGATCCAAGAGGGTCAATATATGACTACGGTGGACTTAAAGGATGCTTACCTTCATATACCGATTCACAAAGATCATTATCGGTACCTGAGGTTTGCCTTTCTAGACAGGCATTACCAGTTTGTGGCTCTTCCCTTCGGGTTAGCCACGGCCCCGAGAATTTTTACGACGGTTCTGGGCTCACTTCTGGCGGTACTAAGACCACGAGGCATAGCGGTGGCTCCGTACCTAGACGACATTCTGATACAAGCGTCAAGTTTTCAGAATGCAAAGTCTCATACAGAGATAGTTCTAGCATTTCTGAGGTCGCATGGGTGGAAAGTGAACGTGGAAAAGAGTTCTCTGTTACCACTCACACGGGTTCCTTTTCTAGGGACTCTTATAGATTCTGTAGAGATGAAGATTTACCTGACGGAGTCCAGGTTATCAAAGATTCTCAATGCTTCATTCCATTCCAAGCCCATCGGTAGCTCAGTGCATGGAGGTAATCGGCTTAATGGTAGCGGCAATGGACATAGTGCCATTTGCGCGCCTGCATCTCAGACCGCTGCAACTATGCATGCTCAGTCAATGGAACGGGGATTACTCAGATCTGTCCCCTTTGCTAAATCTGGACCAGGAGACCAGAGATTCGCTTCTCTGGTGGTTGTCACCGGTTCATCTGTCCAAAGGAATGACCTTTCGCAGGCCAGATTGGACGATTGTAACAACGGATGCCAGCCTTCTAGGCTGGGGAGCAGTCTGGAATTCCCTGAAGGCTCAGGGATCGTGGTCTCAGGAGGAGAAACTCCTCCCAATAAACATTCTAGAATTAAGAGCAATATTCAATGATCTTCTGGCTTGGCCTCAGTTAGCAAAGCTGAGGTTCATCAGATTTCAGTTGGACAATATCACGACTGTGGCTTACATCAATCATCAAGGGGGAACCAGGAGTTCCCTAGCGATGTTGGAAGTCTCAAAGATAATTCGCTGGGCAGAGTCTCACTCTTGCCACCTGTCAGCGATTCACATCCCAGGCGTAGAGAACTGGGAGGCAGATTTCCTAAGTCGCCAGACTTTTCATCCGGGAGAGTGGGAACTTCACCCGGAGGTATTTGCTCAACTGATTCGTCGTTGGGGCAAACCGGATCTGGATCTCATGGCATCTCGCCAGAACGCGAAGCTTCCTTGTTACGGAGCCAGGTCCAGGGACCCGGGAGCGGTGCTGGTAGATGCATTAGCGGCCCCTTGGGTTTTCAACGTAGCTTATGTGTTTCCAACATTTCCGTTGCTACCTCGGCTGATTGCCAGGATCAAACAGGAGAGGGCATCGGTAATTCTGATAGCGCCTGCGTGGCCACGCAGGACCTGGTATGCAGACCTAGTGGACATGTCGTCCTGTCCTCCATGGTCTCTTCCTCTGAGGCAGGACCTTCTAATTCAGGGTCCTTTCAACCATCCAAACCTAATTTCTCTGAGGCTGACTGCCTGGAAATTGAACGCTTGATTCTATCAAAGCGTGGGTTTTCGGATTCGGTTATTGATACATTAATACAGGTTCGGAAACCTGTGACAAGAATAATTTACCATAAGATATGGCGTAAATATTTATATTGGTGCGAATCCAAGAGTTACTCATGGAGTAAGGTTAGGATTCCTAGGATATTAGCTTTTCTACAAGAGGGTTTAGAAAAGGGTTTATCCGCTAGTTCGCTAAAGGGACAGATTTCAGCTCTGTCTATTCTTTTACACAAACGTCTGGCAGAGCATCCAGACGTCCAGGCCTTTTGTCAGGCTTTGGCTAGAATTAAGCCTGTGTTTAAAGCTGTTGCTCCGCCGTGGAGCTTAAACTTGGTTCTTAAAGTTCTTCAGGGTGTTCCGTTTGAACCCCTTCATTCCATTGATATTAAGCTTTTATCTTGGAAAGTTTTGTTTTTGATGGCTATTTCCTCGGCTCGAAGAGTCTCTGAGTTATCTGCCTTACATTGTGATTCTCCTTATCTGATCTTTCATTCAGATAAGGTAGTTCTGCGTAATAAACCTGGGTTTTTACCTAAGGTTGTTTCTAACAGGAATATCAATCAAGAGATTGTTGTTCCATCATTATGTCCTAATCCTTCTTCAAAGAAGGAACGTCTTTTGCATAATCTAGACGTGGTCCGTGCTCTGAAGTTCTACTTACAGGCAACTAAAGATTTTAGACAAACTTCTTCTCTGTTTGTCGTTTACTCTTGACAGAGGAGAGGTCAAAAGGCTTCGGCTACCTCTCTCTCTTTTTGGCTTCGTAGCATAATATGTTTAGCCTATGAGACTGCTGGACAGCAGCCTCCTGAAAGAATTACAGCTCATTCCACTAGAGCTGTGGCTTCCACCTGAGCCTTTAAGAATGAGGCCTCTGTTGAACAGATTTGCAAGGCTGCAACTTGGTCTTCACTTCATACTTTTTCCAAATTTTACAAATTTGACACTTTCGCTTCTTCTGAGGCTGGTTTTGGGAGAAAGGTTCTACAGGCAGTGGTTCCTTCTGTTTAATGTTCCTACCTTGTCCCTCCCATCATCCGTGTACTTAGCTTTGGTATTGGTATCCCATAAGTAATGGATGACCCGTGGACTGAACACACTTAACAAGAGAAAAAATAATTTATGCTTACCTGATAAATTTATTTCTCTTGTAGTGTGTTCAGTCCACGGCCCGCCCTGTCTTTTTTTGAGGCAGGTTCTAAATTTTAAAATTATAACTCCAGTCACCACTGCACCTTATAGTTTATCCTTTCTCGCCTTTTTTCGGTCGAATGACTGGATATGACATGTGAGGGGAGGAGCTATATAGCAGCTTTGCTTGGGTGATCCTCTTGCAACTTCCTGTTGGGAAGGAGAATATATCCCATAAGTAATGGATGACCCGTGGACTGAACACACTACAAGAGAAATAAATTTATCAGGTAAGCATAAATTATGTTTTTTCTGCAGTAAAGCCAGACCAGTGATCCCCCACCTGCTCTTCATGCTGTACTTGGCACAGCAATGACGAAACCGGCTTCCTCCAATCATGGCATGGCCTCACTGAATGGTTGCTCTGGGGTGCACGCCGTGATTGGAGGAAGCCAGTTTTGTCATTGCTGACTTAAGTACAGAGGAGCTGCCGCCTGGGAATCTCTGGTCCGGCTTGGCTGTAGAAAAAGGTAAGCATTTAAAAAAAACAAAAAAACCTGCAGCAATGTAAAATGTTTCTTGAATGGAAGTGCCCCTGTTTTTAATAGTATTTTTCAAAACTGGACACTGATTCATGAAAGTTTACATTCACTTTAATTCATTTTGAAATGATATATAATAAACATTGCATCAATTTCTATTATTTTAACTTAATTTGTGCAGTATTCATTACTTGCTGTTAGAGTCCACAAGGGAAATGGGGTCTTTACAGAGAGGCATATCTAACTTGATTTAATCAATCTGGTTTACTATACAGTTAAAGTTAGAGAGACAGGAAGTTAGGCTTTGCTCATGCTCAAAAGAAGCAGAATGCGACTTGAGTTATCAAAATTTCTAGTGCAATTTTAAACAACTTTCTAATTTACTTTTATCATCAAATTTGCTTTGTTCTCTTTGTATTCTTTGTTGAAAGCTAAACCTAAGTAGGCTCATATGCTAATTTCTAATCCCTTGAAGGTCGCCTCTTATCTTAGTACATTTTGGCAGTTTTTCAATGAAAGACAGCTTGTTGTGCCATTTAGATAACATTGTGCTCACTCATATGGAGTTATTTATGAGTCAGCACTGATAGGCTAATGTTCAAGTCTGTCAAGAGCACTGATTTATGGGGCCAGTCTTCAGAAGCTTAGATACAAGGAAATCAGAGGTAAAAAGTATCTACACTATAAACGCATGTAACGCGTCAGTCGTCGTCGTCAGACGCGCATACAGCAGGGGGTGTGGCGGGTCCATGACGTGGGCGTGGTCGGCCATGATGGGGTGGGGGCGGGAGCTCGGGCAGTGCGTGTGCAGCGGCTGGGGCCTGGCCGGGTTCGAGCGCGGGTAGGAACACTGCAATAAAGAAAATGGCCCGTTTACACTGGCTTCACCACTAGTATTAATTTAAAAGTGTTGGTTATACAAAACTGGGGAATGGGTAGTAAAGGAATTATCTATTTTGTTAAACAATAAATATTCTGGAGTAGACTGTTCTTTTTAACTTTCGGTAGGCAGGGTCTACACTGAGAATTTCTAAGTGCTTATTTAACAATAAAACAAGTACGTTGTTTGCTGTTTCTAACACAATCTTTTTCTTTTTACTTTAACATAAAGATTTATTTTTTTACTAAATTAGCACTGTTTCATAACCTTTTAAATTATATAGATAAAACTAAAATGCTGGAAACTGATGATCGGAAAATTAGATTTGGCAATTGTGGTCGGAGTTTTGTTCTGAATAAAACATATTTTTCATAACTTAAAGTGCCTTAATTATTGCAAAAAGCCTGTTTTTATAATTACCATTGAACCTGTTTTTGTTGACTAAACTAAAATGTTGAAAGAATTAAAAGGTTATTAAAAATCAAATGCAAGGTTATGACTCAATAACATCTTGTTGTCAAAATTAACACAGTTACTAAAACTATATGAATTTTTACTCATTTTGTATTGTATTCTCACATTTTTTTTTTTTTTCTTTTACTGGTTTCAGGCTGCTACAATCTTTTCTGTACTATGCTTAAGATGTCCCATGGCCACTCAACCCAGGAAACTTTGGAGATAATGAAGGAGTCAGAGAAGCGCTTAGTTGAAGAATCGGTCAACAGAAGCAAATCGGTGTCAAGGTCGCCAAGTAAAGAGGAGCAAGAATCTGATGAGACAAACTCACGCCAAGAGCCCCAGGTTATTGTGCCTTTGTGTTATTCAATTTTGAAGGAACAGATTTGTTTTTGAGGTTTACTTTGTGATTTACTTGTAGCCTATCATGGGCACAATCCTAGATTTATTAAACTATTTTGTTCTTTTAGGCTGCTTAGTATTGCACCTCATTATCGTTCTGGTAGATGCAATAAGAAAATCTAGAAAAATCTGAGAATCAAAAGTGAGATTCCAAAAAAAAAAAAAAAAAAAGAATTGTCCTAAAACATAATTTATGTAAGAATTTACTTAATTTCTTTCATATTGGTAAGAGTCCATGAGCTAGTGACGTACGGTATATACAATCCTACCAGGAGGGGCAAAGTTTCCCAAACCTCAAAATGCCTATAAATACACCCCTCACCACACCCACAATTCAGTTTAACGAATAGCCAAGTAGTGGGGTGAAAAAGAAAGGAGTAAAAAACATCAACAAGGAATTGGAATAATTGTGCTTTATACAAAAAAATCATAACCACTATAAAAAGGGTGGGCCTCATGGACTCTTGCCAATATGAAAGAAATGAATTTATCAGGTAAATTCTTACATAAATTATGTTTTCTTTCATGTAATTGGCAAGAGTCCATGAGCTAGTGACGTATGGGATAGCAAATACCCAAGATGTGGAACTCCACGCAAGAGTCACTAGAGAGGGAGGGATAAAAAATAAAGACAGCCATGAGAAGCCATCAGATCTATTTGTGGAAGCCCCCACATCTGAACAATTTGAAAAAACACATCTGGGTGAAGAGACCACTCTCCCGTGTGTAAAGTCTGGCGACTGAGATAATCAGCTTCCCAATTGTCTATACCTGGAATATGAACTGCAGAAATTAGACAGGAGCTGAATTCCGCCCAAGCAAGTATCAGAGATACTTCTTTCATAGCTTGAGGACTGTGAGTCCCACCCTGATGATTGACATACGCCACAGTTGTGACATTGTCTGTCTGAAAACAAATAAACGGCTCTCTCTTCAGTAGAGGCTAAAACTGAATAGCTCTGAGAATCCCACGAAGTTCCAAAATATTGATTGGTAATCTCGCCTCTTGAGATTTCCAAACCCCTTGTGCTGTCAGAGATCCCCAGACAGCTCCCCAACCTGAAAGGCTTGCATCTGTTGTGATCACGGTCCAGGTTGGACGAACAAAAGAGGCCCCTTGAACTATACGATGTTGATCTAACCACCAAGTCGGAGATAGTCGAACATTGGGATTAGGGCTGCTTATTTTCATAATCGAATAATCGGCCGATTTATTTTTTCGATTAATCGACTAATCGGATAGAAAAATAATCAATAATCGTTTCCTATATTTTAAATAGAATCCACATTGTGACGAATCAAGCCTTCTCAGCGTCACAATAGAGGGGTGTGGGCATGAAGGGGTTAATGGCACACAGCTCTGGTTCCCTTATCCTTGCAACTCTGCAAAAGGACCTTTAAAAGAGACACCACATTAACCAAATCCGGTTCACACTGCTCTAACAATTTCCCTGCTGCCACCACCAAAACTTTTAAATTAAAGGGGAGTTCTGGGGAACCCCTAAAAACTCACACTATTTAATACTTGGGTAACGTGCCTTTAACCTTGTCTCAACAGGAGTGTGATTTCAGATATTAGAGCCCAAAGACAGAATGAGATTTTCTATGTGTTTAATAACAAAAATATCAACACAGGTTACACAGTGCAAAATTATAAAGACACTCAAAATAAACATACAAATGCAAGGCTACAGTTCTTTAAAAAGAAAATGGGACATGAAAAACAATTACACACAATATCTTACTTAATACCAAGTTCCTTTAAATACGTGGAGAGCTGCCATTCCAGATGTTATGGTCGCTTGAGTCCCCATGGCAGTTCTGCCTAAAAAACCTTTTCTTGCCTACTTGAATCCAATTCTCTTTGTCTTGTCCAAGACAACGCCCTGGCCATGATTTATGACGACTTCAGCCAATGCCAACAAGTTTTAACTACCACTATCAGTCTCCATGGGGAGGTGCGTGCTGCATTCCTATACACAGCTACACTACTAAGGAGGGGGAAGGAAAGGGGGGAGGGGGAAAGGAAGGAGGGGAATCTCAGCTTACAGCTTTCTGAGAGCAGACTTCACACACAGCAAAACAGCAATTCACCTTAACCTCTTCCACGCTGAGGACACAATACCACCTCTGCTGAGTAGCCAATCCATGTATCAACTACTCCACATGATTGTATCATGACACACATACTGAGTGTTGCAGATATAAACTTCAGACATTGGGGCCCATTTATCAAGCTCCGAACGGAGCTTGTGGGCCAGAAACAGCAGTTATGAAGCAACGGTCTAAAGACCGCTGCTCCCTAACCCTGTCCGCCTGCTCTGATGAGGCGGACAGGAATCGCCGGAAATCAACCCGATCAAGTTGATCAGATTTATTGACACCTCCCTGCTGGCGGCCGATTGACCGCAAGTCAGCAGGGGGCGGCGTTCCACCAGCAGCTCTTGTGAGCTGCTGGTGCAATGTTAAATGCGGAGAGCATATTGCTCTCCGCATTCAGCGAGGTCTTGCGGACCTGATCCGAACTGTCGGATCAGGTCCGCAAGACCTTTGATAAATAGGCCCCTAAAACTTTACATTAACACAACTGTTTGTCCAATGTTTAAGCAGCAGAGCACAGTTTTATAATGAAACAAAACCAAAAACTATTTGAAAAGAGGTAGAACTTCCAATTTGGCAAGGGGCCTCTCAATAAAGTAACCCTTGACTTCATTCTAACATAAAAAATATCTTGAATATCTATATGCAATGATAAATAACCAGCTTATAAGGTTAGGGAAAAATATCCAGCTCACTCTAAAAATAACAAAATTTATTCTTACAAAGTTTAAATCTAGTACATATTATCACAATTAATTAAAAATATAAAAAAACGATAAAAAACAAATCAAAAGCGCTAATGACTATATATCATTAACAGGACAAAGCCTTACACATTTATCTATACAGAATATATAATCAGCAATAACAAGCAATCCGCTAATAATTGTGCAAACAGATAAAAGTGCACATTAATTCAAATAACTCCCATCAATGTAGGGGCTAGGTGTAAAAAAAAACAAGCTCAGCACTATATCATGCAAACCTTAGTTCAAAATCACCTGATTTAATATAAACAATCCAAATGATGACTCCTATTATATCTGGGTTGCACATAAGTCAGGGGTATTTGTAAACTTATACGGTTCTTAAAAAGTGAAAAGTAAACATCTGTAGACGTCCTTTAGGCTAAGGACATAACCATAAAACACAATTATGTGCAGGAGCTCATGTGAGTGAAGCAGCTAGTGTTGTGCACAGACCAACTAATTGCAAACCAACTAATCGATTATGAGATTCGTTGACAACTATTTTCATAATAGATTATCGATTATGACGATTAGTTGTTGCAGCTCTAATTGGGATTTAAGGATATTAATTGTGATATCCTTGTATATTCCCTGCACCATTGGCTCAACATACAAAGCTGAAGAGGTCTCATGTGTAAACGAGCAAAGGGGATCGTGTCCGATGCTGCAGTCATGAGACCTAAAACCTCCATGCACAAAGCTACTGAAGGGAATGACTGAGACTGAATGTTCCGACAGGCTGCAACCAATTTTAAACGTCTCTTCTCTGTTAGAGACAAACTCATGGATACTGAATCTATCTGGAAACCTAAAAAGGTTACCCTTGTCTGAGGAATCAAAGAACTTTTTGGTAAATTGATCCTCCAACCATGAACTTGAAGAAACAACACCAGTTGATTCGTATGAGATTCTGCAGAACGTAAAGACTGAGCAAGTACCAAGATATCGTCCAAATAAGGAAACACCACAATACCCCAGTAGGGCACCGAGAACCTTTGAAAAGATTCTTGGAGCTGTCGCTAGGCCAAAAGGAAGAGAAACAAATTGGTAATGCTTGTCTAGAAAAGAGAACCTCAGGAACTGATAGTGATCCGGATGAATCGGAATATGAAGATATGCATCCTGTAAGTCTATTGTTGACATATAATGCTCTTGCTGAACAAAAGGCAGAATAGTCCTTATAGTCACCATTTTGAACGTTGGTATTCTTACATAACGATTCAAAATTTTTAGATCCAGAACTGGTCTGAATGAATTCTCTTTCTTTGGGACAATGAACAGATTTGAATAAACCCCCAGACCCTGTTCCTGAAAAGGAACCGACACAATTACCCCAGATAACTCTAGGTCTGAAACACACTTCAGGAAAGCCTGAGCTTTCTCTGGATTCCGGTCTTACTCTGAAACCTATTCTGTACCCCTGAGAGACAATATTCTGGATCCAATGATTTTGGACTGAATTGATCCAAACATCCTTGAAAAATTTTAGTCTGCCCCCTACCAGTTGAGCTTGAATGAGGGCCGCACCTTCATGCAGACTTGGGGGCTGGTTTAGATCTCTTAAATGGCTTGGATTTATTCCAGACTGAGGAAGGCTTCCAATTGGAAACAGATTCCTTAGGGGAAGGATTAGGTTTCTGTTCCTTAATTTGTCGAAAACGGTTAGAAGCTTTAAATTTACCCATATAATTTTTTTATCTTGAGGCAAAAAAGCTCCCTTCTCCCCAGTGACAGTTGAAATAATAGAATCCAACTGAGAACCAAAATAATTTATTACCTTGGAAAGAAAGAGATAGCAACGTCGATTTAGAAGTCATATCAGCATTCCAAGATTTAAGCCATAAAGCTCTTCTAGCTAAAATAGCTAAAGACGTATATCTAACATCAATTCTGATGATATCAAAAATGGCATCACAAATAAAATTTATTAGCATGTTGAATCAACTTAACAATGCTATACACATTATGATCTGGAACTTGTTACGCTAAGGTCTCCAACCAAAAAGTTGAAGCAGCTGCAACATCAGCCAAAGAAATAGCAGGCCTAAGAAGATGACCTGAACATAAATAAGCCTTCCTTAGATAAGATTAAAGTTTCCTATCTAAAGGATCTTTAAAAGAAGTACTATCTTCCGTAGGAATAGTAGTACGCTTAGCAAGAGTAGAGATGGCCCCATCAACTTTGGGGATCTTTTCCCAAAACTCCAATCTATTAGAAGGCAAAGGATACAGTTTTTTAAACCTTGAAGGAGTAAAAGAAGTACACAATTTATTCCATTCCCTAGAAATCACATCTGAAATAGCATCAGGAACTGGAAAAACCTCTGGAATAACTACATGAGGTTTAAAAAACGAATTTAATCGTTTACTAGTTTTAATATCAAGAGGACTAGACTCCTCCATATCTAATGCTATGAACACCTCTTTTAATAAGGAACATATATTCTCCATTTTAAATAAATATGAAGATTTGTCAGTGTCAATATCTGAGGCAGAATCTTCTGAACCAGACAGATCCTCATCAGAGATAGATAAATCAGAATGTTGTCGGTCATTTGAAAATTTGGACATTTGAAATTGCGGTAGAGCATTTTTTGACACATAATATGTTGTACCAATACTTATATAAATTAGAACAGTATTATATAAGCTGTTTTTATTCATTTCCATTTGTATATGTTTGCACGCTTGCAGGTGTGATTGGGCACTTCTGATATCCTAACAAGGTATTCTAATACCAATTTCATTTAGGAGCAATATTGGACAATCAATTCACATTTATTGTAGATGTTTTTAGTCTACCCAGAAAATATACCTTTTTTATCTGATTATTAGGAAAAGAGTCGTCTGCGGTTAGACACTACCTATCATCACACATAGTCTTTTTCTACTCAGCGCTGTACCAACTCTTTCAATTCATATTCTACACCATATTCTAGCACCCTGGCATTTGGAACTAAAGTGTTAGTGAGAGTGCACCTGCCAATACCTGCTGTATGTATATATATATATATATATATATATATATATATATATATATATATATATATATATATATATATATATATATAGATAGAGAGCACTCTCACTTTCAAAATCCTAATGCCAGGGTGCCAGCAGGTAAGTATACACGATGAAGGAAGGCACTCACTGGTCTTTTCATCAAAAACTTTATTTAGCGTGACGTTTCGGGGGGACACTCCCCTTCCTCAGATAAGTACAAACCAAAAGTGACTGAAAATATAAAGCCAAACAAGCCCCTCCCAGTGAAAATTGCGCCAAAACTGGTTGCTATAGTGATCCTCAACAACATTGTAATCATGTGACCAGCATAAATCATGCAAGTGGTAACAGCTACTCATCTTACAGACAGTATATATTAACCGCATTTGAAAAAAACACATTTGAAAAAAACATATTTGAAAAAAAGCATATTTGAAAAAACATATAGTGAATAAGACATGTCAGGTATAATAAGTATATCATACTGGTGTAGTGAAAGTGTAAGGAGAGTGTAAATAGAGCACAATTTCTCCTACTCTCAAAATATCTGTGTAATAAATACCTGTGTGTCCCCTAACACATGTGTTAAATCTATGTGTATGGTGTAATGGTGACTTAAAATATTGTGCACAGTAAATGTATATGCACACTGGCAGCCCCCTGGACAACATGAATATAGAGACTCTGTTGATAACCTAATCTCAAAGCTTCTTTATCAAATGATATAAACAGAGTTGCAAGAACATTCATAGTTATTACTCATAGCAGGGTAGACCGATGCTGCTAATGGTACAGTCTAAGGCCCATACAAAGACTGAGGGGATACTGGACTAAACATAGCGTATTGCTAACTAACTACCCCTATGTGTCAAATTACAGCAGATCTCGAACAACCCACCTATTAATAATTATGATAATATCACATAAACTATGTACCTGCGCAAACATCGTGGCCGCAAGTAGAAAATCTAGGACGCACACACCCGACTCCGTGTGATGACGTCATCTGCCGACAAGCTAGGCTAAGTACCAGGTTGCCATAGTGACACTGTACACTATTGAAATTGTAAATCGGAGGCAAAGCTACCGATACGGCTATAGATTTCACCCATGTATAGCCCAATACTGTTCACTTAATAAATGAATGTGAGATCATTGTATGTGGCATTGATGAGAACAGACTAGAATGTATACTGTGTTAAGCCAGAGCGGCTCAAAATCGGCATATGCTGTCAATACAGCAAGAACAAGAAGGGATGCTACGGCTGTAGTGGTTGCACTACCTGCCATGCGATGATCCCTGGGGCCACATTCCGCCACCCGATACGAATTTAACTTTTAAGATTCAACATTACCTTACCTGTACCACAGGTACAGTGGTCTACCTAATTAACTGTCCATGTGGTTTATTCTACGTGGGGAAAACAGTAGATGACATCCGCACCCGCATGGCCAACCACCGATCAGCCATTAGGGCAGCTATCAAAAATCACGGAAGTGAACAACCGGTGGCACACCATTTCGCTATCAGTGGACACAGTGTACAGGACTTAAGGTTTAAGATCATAGACCATGTTCCCATCCCCTCCAGGGGTGGGGACAGGGACAATAAATTACTGCAATTGGAATCCATGTGGATCTTCAGACTGAACACCATACGTCCGAAGGGACTGAATGTGAACTTGGATTGGCATTGCTTCCTTTAAATCTAAGAATTGAAGAGTTATATGGAATTCAATTGGACGACTGTGAAGAAGCCTGATCGAATGGTTCCTGAGACAGATGAACCTCCTATCTACAGAGCTTGACCTATGAGAGTTGATGATCTATTCTTCTATTTCTTTCATGTAATTAGCAAGAGTCCATGAGCTAGTGACGTATGGGATATACATTCCTACCAGGAGGGGCAAAGTTTCCCAAACCTTAAAATGCCTATAAATACACCCCTCACCACACCCACAATTCAGTTTTACAAACTTTGCCTCCGATGGAGGTGGTGAAGTAAGTTTGTGCTAGATTCTACGTTGATATGCGCTCCGCAGCAAGTTGGAGCCCGGTTTTCCTCTCAGCGTGCAGTGAATGTCAAAGGGATGTGAGGAGAGTATTGCCTATTTGAATGCAGTGATCTCCTTCTACGGGGTCTATTTCATAGGTTCTCTGTTATCGGTCGTAGAGATTCATCTCTTACCTCCCTTTTCAGATCGACGATATACTCTTATATATACCATTACCTCTGCTGATTCTCGTTTCAGTACTGGTTTGGCTTTCTACAAACATGTAGATGAGTGTCCTGGGGTAAGTAAATCTTATTTTCTGTGACACTCTAAGCTATGGTTGGGCACTTTGTTTATAAAGTTCTAAATATATGTATTCAAACATTTATTTGCCTTGACTCAGAATGTTCAACTTTCCTTATTTTCAGACAGTCAGTTTCATATTTGGGATAATGCATTTGAATTAATCATTTTTTTCTTACCTTCAAAAATTTGACTCTTTTTTTCCTGTGGGCTGTTAGGCTCGCGGGGGCTGAAAATGCTTCATTTTATTGCGTCATTCTTGGCGCAGACTTTTTTGGCGCAAAAATTCTTTTCCGTTTCCGGCGTCATACGTGTCGCCGGAAGTTGCGTCATTTTTTGACGTTATTTTGCGCCAAAAATGTCGGCGTTCCGGATGTGGCGTCATTTTTGGCGCCAAAAGCATTTAGGCGCCAAATAATGTGGGCGTCTTATTTGGCGCTAAAAAATAAGGGCGTCGCTTTTGTCTCCACATTATTTAAGTCTTATTTTTTCAGTGCTTCTGGTTGCTAGAAGCTTGTTCTTTGGCATTTTTTCCCATTCCTGAAACTGTCATTTAAGGAATTTGATCAATTTTGCTTTATATGTTGTTTTTTCTCTTACATATTGCAAGATGTCTCACGTTGCATCTGAGTCAGAAGATACTACAGGAAAATCGCTGTCTACTGCTGGAGCTACCAAGCTAAGTGTATCTGCTATAATTTTTGGTATCTGTTTCTCCAGCTGTTGTTTGTATTGCATGTCATGACAAACTTATTAATGCAGATAAAATTTCCTTTAGTACTGTTACATTACCTGTTGCTGTTCCGTCAACATCTAATTTTCAGAGTGTTCCTGATAAACATAAGAGATTTTATTTTTTAAATCCATTAAGAAGGCTATGTCTGTTATTTCTCCTTCTAGTTTACATAAAAGTCTTTTAAAACTTCTCTTTTTTCAGATGAATTTTTAAATGAACATCATCATTCTGATACTGATAATGGTTCTTCTGGTTCAGAGGTTTCTGTCTCAGAGGTTGATGCTGATAAATCTTTGTATTTGTTCAAGATGGAATTTATTCGTTCTTTATTTAAAGAAGTATTAATTGCATTAGAAATAGAGGATTCTGGTCCTCTTGATTCTAAATCTAAACGTTTAAATAAGGTTTTTAAATCTCCTGTAGTTATTCCAGAAGTGTTTAATCTCCCTGATGCTATTTCTGAAGTAATTTCCAGGGAATGGAATAATTTGGGTAATTCTTTTACTCCTTCTAAACGTTTAAGCAATTATATCCTGTGCCATCTGACAGATTAGAGTTTTTTTGGGACAAAATCCCTAAGGTTATGGGGCTGTCTCTACTCCTGCTAAATGTGCTACTATTCCTACGGCAGATAGTAATTCATTTACGGATCCTTTAGATAGGAAAAATTGAATCCTTTCTAAGAAAAGCTTACTTATGTTCAGGTAATCTTCTTAGACTTGCTATATTTTTAGCGGATGTTGCTGCAGCTTCAACTTTTTGGTTAGAAGCTTTAGCGCAACAAGTAACAGATCATAATTTTATAGCATTATTATTATTCTATAACATGCTAATAATTTTATTGGTGATACCATCTTTTGATATCATTAGAGTTGATGTCAGGTATATGTCTCTAGCTATTTTAGCTAGAACAGCTTTATGGATTAAACTTGGAATACTGATATGTCTTCTAAGTCAACTTTGCTTTCCCTTTCTTTCCAGGGTAATAAATTATTATTTCAACTGTTTCTGGAAGGAAGGGAACTTTTTTACCAAAGGATAAAAAATCTAAGGTAAATTTAGGTTTAATGATCATTTCGTTCCTTTCCTCACAATAAGGAACAAAAGCCTGATCCTTCATTCTCAGGAGCGGTATCAGTTTGGAAACTATTTCCAGTTTGGAATATATCCAAGCCTTTTAGAAAACCTATAGCCAGCTCCTAAGTACCCATGAAGGTGCGGACCTTATTCCAGCTCAGCTGGTATGAGGCAGATTACGTTTTCTTCAAAGAAATTTTGATCAATTCCGTTCTCAATTTCTGGTTTCAGAACATTGTTTCAGAAAGGTACAGAATTGGCTTCAGTTAAGGCCTCCTGCTAAGAGATTTTTTTCTTTCCCGTGTCCCAGTTAACACAGCAAAGGCTCAGCATTTCTGAAATATGTTTCAGATTTAGAGTTGGCTGGAGTAATTATGCCAGTTCCAGTTCTGGAACAGGGGCTGGGGTTTTATTTTATCTCTTCATTGTACTAAAGAAGGTCAATTCCTTCAGACCAGTTTCGGATCTATCAATATTGAATCGTTATGTAAGGATACCAACATTCAAGATGGTTACTGTAGGACTGTCCTGCCTTTTGTTTAGCAAGGGCATTATATGTCTACAATAGATTTACAGGATGTGTATCTACATATTCCGATTCATCCAGATCACTTTTTGTGTCTGAGATTCTCTTTTTAGACAAGCATTACCAGTTTTGTGGCTCTACCGTTTGGCCTAGCCTCAGTTCCAAGAATTTTTTTCAAAGGTTCTCGGTGCCCTTCTTTCTGTAATCAGAGAACAGGGTTTTTTGGTATTTCCTTATTGGACAATATCTGGGTACTTGCTCAGTCTTCTCATTTTCGAAGAATCTCATACGAATCGACTTGTGTTGTTTCTTCAAGTTCATGGTTGGAGGATCAATTTACCAATCAGTTCATTGATTCCTCAGACAAGTGTAACCTTTTTAGGTTTCTAGAATAGATTCAGTGTCTATGACTCTGTCCTTGTCAGACAAGAGAAGTTTAACATTGATATCAGCTTGTCAAAACCTTCAGTCACAATCATTCCCTTTGGTAGCCTTATGCATGGAAATTTTAGGTCTTAGGACTGCCGCATCAAATGCGATCTCCTTTGCTCGTTTTCACATGCGACCTCTTCAGCTCTGTATGCTGAACCAATGGTGCAGGGATTACTCAAAGATATCTCAATTAATATCTTTAAACCGATTATACGACACTCTCTGACATGGTGGGCAGATCACCATCGTTTAGTTCAGGGGGCTTCTTTGTTCTTCCGACCTGGACTATAATCTCAACAGATGCAAGTCTTACAGGTTGGGGAGCTGTGTGGGGGTATCTGACGGCACAAGGGGTTTGGGAATCTTAGGAGGTGAGATTTCCGATCAATATTTGGAACACCGTGCAATTTCAGAGCTCTTCAGTCTTGGCCTCTTCTGAAGAGAGAGTTGTTCATTTGTTTTCAGATAGACAATGTCACAACTGTGGCATACATCAATCATCAAGGAGGGACTCACAGTCCTCTGGCTATGAAAGAAGTATCTCGAATTTTGGTTTGGGCGGAATCCAGCTCCTGTCTAATCTCTGCGGTTCATATCCCAGGTATGGACAATTGGAAAGCGGATTATCTCAGTCGCCAAACGTTGCACCTGGGCGAATGGTCTTCACCCAGAGGTATTTCCTCAGATTGTTCAAATGTGGGAACTCTCAGAAATGGATCTGATGGCTTCTCATCTAAACAAGAAACTTCCCTGGTATCTGTCCGGATCCAGGGATCCTCGGGCAGAGGCAGTGGATGCATTATCTCTTCCTTACAAGTGTCATCCTGCCTATATCTTTCCGCCTCTAGTTCTTCTTCCAAGGGTATTCTTAATATTTTAAAGGAATGCTCGTTTGTCCTGCTGGTAGCTCCAGCATGGCCTCACAGGTTTTGGTATGCGGATCTTGTCCGGATGGCCTCTTGCCAGCTGTGGACTCTTCCGTTAAGATCAGTCTTTCTGTCTCAAGGTTCTTTTTTCCATCAGGATCTCAAAACCTTAGTTTTAAGGTGTGGAGTTTGAACGCTTGATTCTTGGTCAAAGAGGTTTCTCTGACTCTGTGATTGATACTATGTGACAGGCTCGTAAATCTGTATCTAGAGAGATATATTATAGAGTCTGGAAGACTTCTATTTCTTCAGGATGGTTTAGATAAAGGTTTGTCCGCAAGTTTCTTGAAAGACAAATCTCTGCTCTTTCTGTTCTTTTTCATAGAAGGATTGCTAATCTTCCTGATATTCATTGTTTTGTACAAGCTTTGGTTCGTATAAAACCTGTCATTAAGTCAATTTCTCCTCTTTGGAGTTTGAATTTGGTTCTGGGGGCTCTTCAAGCTTCTCCTTTTGAACCCATGCATTCTTTGGTCGTTATATTACTTTCTTGGAAAGTTTTGTTTCTTTTGGCCATCTCTTCTGCCAGAAGAATCTCTGAATTATCTACTCTTTTTTTGTGAGTCTCCTTTTCTGATTTTGCATCAGGATAAGGCGGTGCTGCGAACTTCTTTTGAATTTTTTACCTAAGGTTGTGAATTCTAACAACATTAGTAGAGAAATTGTGGTTCCTTCATTATGTCCTAATCCTATTAATTCTAAGGAGAAATCATTGCATTTTTTGGATGCTGTTAGAGCTTTGTATTATTATGTTGAAGCTACTAAGTCTTTCCGAAAGACTTCTAGTCTATTTGTCATCTTTTCCGGTTCTAGAAAAGACCAGAAAGCTTCTGCCATTTCTTTGGCATCTTGGTTGAAATCTTTATTTCATCATGCCTATGTTGAGTCGGGTAACACTCCGCCTCAAAGGATTACAGCTCATTCTACTAGGTCAGTTTCTACTTCCTGGGCGTTTAAGAATGAAGCTTCGGTTGATCAGATTTGCAAAACAGCAACTTGGTCCTCTTTGCATACTTTTACTAAATTCTACCATTTTGATGTGTTTTCTTCTTCTGAAGCAGTTTTTGGTAGAAAAGTACTTCAGGCAGTGATTTCAGTTTGAATCTTCTGCTTATGTTTTTTCATTAAAATTTTATTCTGGGTGTGGATTATTTTCAGCAGGAATTGGCTGTCTTTATTTTATCCCTCCCTCTCTAGTGACTCTTGTGTGGAAAGATCCACATCTTGGGTAGTCATTATCCCATACGTCACTAGCTCATGGACTCTTGCTAATTACATGAAAGAAAACATAATTTATGTAAGAACTTACCTGATAAATTCATTTCTTTCATATTAGCAAGAGTCCATGAGGCCCGCCCTTTTTTGTGGTGGTTATGATTTTTTTGTATAAAGCACAATTATTCCAATTCCTTATTTTATATGCTTTCGCACTTTTCTTATCACCCCACTTCTTGGCTATTCGTTAAACTGAATTGTGGGTGTGGTGAGGGGTGTATTTATAGGCATTTTAAGGTTTGGGAAACTTTGCCCCTCCTGGTAGGAATGTATATCCCATACGTCACTAGCTCATGGACTCTTGCTAATATGAAAGAAATGAATTTATCAGGTAAGTTCTTACATACATTATGTTTTATCTGGCCCCTTATTCTCTTCTTTTGTCCCTTTGTTTTGTTCACTGCTCTCTTTTTTTTTTATGCAGGTGATTTTCTTTTGTCTTTTTGCTTGTCTCTTTTTTCCTTTTTCTCTTTTTCCATCTGTTTCTTAGTTCTGAGGGGGCGGTTCTACTTCTTTTTCTTCTTCTCCTTTCTTTTTCTTTTCTTTTCCCTTTCATTTTTTTCTCTCTTCTATTTATTTCATTTCATCATTTAGTTGATTTCTATTATTATTTTACATTTTATTTATTTTTATTTTTATTTTTATATTTTTATTTATGCTTATTTTTATTTATCCTTATCTTAATTTTACTTAATTCATTTTATTTATTTTA
>NW_026512203.1:52854-103138 GCF_027579735.1 Bombina bombina
GGAAATGGGGTCTTTACAGAGAGGCATATCTAACTTGATTTAATCAATCTGGTTTACTATACAGTTAAAGTTAGAGAGACAGGAAGTTAGGCTTTGCTCATGCTCAAAAGAAGCAGAATGCGACTTGAGTTATCAAAATTTCTAGTGCAATTTTAAACAACTTTCTAATTTACTTTTATCATCAAATTTGCTTTGTTCTCTTTGTATTCTTTGTTGAAAGCTAAACCTAAGTAGGCTCATATGCTAATTTCTAATCCCTTGAAGGTCGCCTCTTATCTTAGTGCATTTTGGCAGTTTTTCAATGAAAGACAGCTTGTTGTGCCATTTAGATAACATTGTGCTCACTCATATGGAGTTATTTATGAGTCAGCACTGATAGGCTAATGTTCAAGTCTGTCAAGAGCACTGATTTATGGGGCCAGTCTTCAGAAGCTTAGATACAAGGAAATCAGAGGTAAAAAGTATCTACACTATAAACGCATGTAACGCGTCAGTCGTCGTCGTCAGACGCGCATACAGCAGGGGGTGTGGCGGGTCCATGACGTGGGCGTGGTCGGCCATGATGGGGGGGGGGGCGGGAGCTCGGGCAGTGCGTGTGCAGCGGCTGGGGCCTGGCCGGGTTCGAGCGCGGGTAGGAACACTGCAATAAAGAAAATGGCCCGTTTACACTGGCTTCACCACTAGTATTAATTTAAAAGTGTTGGTTATACAAAACTGGGGAATGGGTAGTAAAGGAATTATCTATTTTGTTAAACAATAAATATTCTGGAGTAGACTGTTCTTTTTAACTTTTGGTAGGCAGGGTCTACACTGAGAATTTCTAAGTGCTTATTTAACAATAAAACAAGTACGTTGTTTGCTGTTTCTAACACAATCTTTTTCTTTTTACTTTAACATAAAGATTTATTTTTTTACTAAATTAGCACTGTTTCATAACCTTTTAAATTATATAGATAAAACTAAAATGCTGGAAACTGATGATCGGAAAATTAGATTTGGCAATTGTGGTCGGAGTTTTGTTCTGAATAAAACATATTTTTCATAACTTAAAGTGCCTTAATTATTGCAAAAAGCCTGTTTTTATAATTACCATTGAAGCTGTTTTTGTTGACTAAACTAAAATGTTGAAAGAATTAAAAGGTTATTAAAAATCAAATGCAAGGTTATGACTCAATAACATCTTGTTGTCAAAATTAACACAGTTACTAAAACTATATGAATTTTTACTCATTTTGTATTGTATTCTCACATTTTTTTTTTTTTTTTCTTTTACTGGTTTCAGGCTGCTACAATCTTTTCTGTACTATGCTTAAGATGTCCCATGGCCACTCAACCCAGGAAACTTTGGAGATAATGAAGGAGTCAGAGAAGCGCTTAGTTGAAGAATCAGTCAACAGAAGCAAATCGGTGTCAAGGTCGCCAAGTAAAGAGGAGCAAGAATCTGATGAGACAAACTCACGCCAAGAGCCCCAGGTTATTGTGCCTTTGTGTTATTCAATTTTGAAGGAACAGATTTGTTTTTGAGGTGTACTTTGTGATTTACTTGTAGCCTATCATGGGCACAATCCTAGATTTATTAAACTATTTTGTTCTTTTAGGCTGCTTAGTATTGCACCTCATTATCGTTCTGGTAGATGCAATAAGAAAATCTAGAAAAATCTGAGAATCAAAAGTGAGATTCCAAAAAAAAAAAAAAAAAAAAAGAATTGTCCTAAAACATAATTTATGTAAGAATTTACTTAATTTCTTTCATATTGGCAAGAGTCCATGAGCTAGTGACGTACGGTATATACAATCCTACCAGGAGGGGCAAAGTTTCCCAAACCTCAAAATGCCTATAAATACACCCCTCACCACACCCACAATTCAGTTTAACGAATAGCCAAGTAGTGGGGTGAAAAAGAAAGGAGTAAAAAACATCAACAAGGAATTGGAATAATTGTGCTTTATACAAAAAAATCATAACCACTATAAAAAGGGTGGGCCTCATGGACTCTTGCCAATATGAAAGAAATGAATTTATCAGGTAAATTCTTACATAAATTATGTTTTCTTTCATGTAATTGGCAAGAGTCCATGAGCTAGTGACGTATGGGATAGCAAATACCCAAGATGTGGAACTCCACGCAAGAGTCACTAGAGAGGGAGGGATAAAAAATAAAGACAGCCATGAGAAGCCATCAGATCTATTTCTGGAAGCCCCCACATCTGAACAATTTGAAAAAACACATCTGGGTGAAGAGACCACTCTCCCGTGTGTAAAGTCTGGCGACTGAGATAATCAGCTTCCCAATTGTCTATACCTGGAATATGAACTGCAGAAATTAGACAGGAGCTGGATTCCGCCCAAGCAAGTATCAGAGATACTTCTTTCATAGCTTGAGGACTGTGAGTCCCACCCTGATGATTGACATACGCCACAGTTGTGACATTGTCTGTCTGAAAACAAATAAACGGCTCTCTCTTCAGTAGAGGCTAAAACTGAATAGCTCTGAGAATCCCACGAAGTTCCAAAATATTGATTGGTAATCTCGCCTCTTGAGATTTCCAAACCCCTTGTGCTGTCAGAGATCCCCAGACAGCTCCCCAACCTGAAAGGCTTGCATCTGTTGTGATCACGGTCCAGGTTGGACGAACAAAAGAGGCCCCTTGAACTATACGATGTTGATCTAACCACCAAGTCGGAGATAGTCGAACATTGGGATTAGGGCTGCTTATTTTCATAATCGAATAATCGGCCGATTTATTTTTTCGATTAATCGACTAATCGGATAGAAAAATAATCAATAATCGTTTCCTATATTTTAAATAGAATCCACATTGTGACGAATCAAGCCTTCTCAGCGTCACAATAGAGGGGTGTGGGCATGAAGGGGTTAATGGCACACAGCTCTGGTTCCCTTATCCTTGCAACTCTGCAAAAGGACCTTTAAAAGAGACACCACATTAACCAAATCCGGTTCACACTGCTCTAACAATTTCCCTGCTGCCACCACCAAAACTTTTAAATTAAAGGGGAGTTCTGGGGAACCCCTAAAAACTCACACTATTTAATACTTGGGTAACGTGCCTTTAACCTTGTCTCAACAGGAGTGTGATTTCAGATATTAGAGCCCAAAGACAGAATGAGATTTTCTATGTGTTTAATAACAAAAATATCAACACAGGTTACACAGTGCAAAATTATAAAGACACTCAAAATAAACATACAAATGCAAGGCTACAGTTCTTTAAAAAGAAAATGGGACATGAAAAACAATTACACACAATATCTTACTTAATACCAAGTTCCTTTAAATACGTGGAGAGCTGCCATTCCAGATGTTATGGTCGCTTGAGTCCCCATGGCAGTTCTGCCTAAAAAACCTTTTCTTGCCTACTTGAATCCAATTCTCTTTGTCTTGTCCAAGACAACGCCCTGGCCATGATTTATGACGACTTCAGCCAATGCCAACAAGTTTTAACTACCACTATCAGTCTCCATGGGGAGGTGCGTGCTGCATTCCTATACACAGCTACACTACTAAGGAGGGGGAAGGAAAGGGGGGGAGGGGGAAAGGAAGGAGGGGAATCTCAGCTTACAGCTTTCTGAGAGCAGACTTCACACACAGCAAAACAGCAATTCACCTTAACCTCTTCCACGCTGAGGACACAATACCACCTCTGCTGAGTAGCCAATCCATGTATCAACTACTCCACATGATTGTATCATGACACACATACTGAGTGTTGCAGATATAAACTTCAGACATTGGGGCCCATTTATCAAGCTCCGAACGGAGCTTGTGGGCCAGAAACAGCAGTTATGAAGCAACGGTCTAAAGACCGCTGCTCCCTAACCCTGTCCGCCTGCTCTGATGAGGCGGACAGGAATCGCCGGAAATCAACCCGATCAAGTTGATCAGATTGATTGACACCTCCCTGCTGGCGGCCGATTGACCGCAAGTCAGCAGGGGGCGGCGTTCCACCAGCAGCTCTTGTGAGCTGCTGGTGCAATGTTAAATGCGGAGAGCATATTGCTCTCCGCATTCAGCGAGGTCTTGCGGACCTGATCCGAACTGTCGGATCAGGTCCGCAAGACCTTTGATAAATAGGCCCCTAAAACTTTACATTAACACAACTGTTTGTCCAATGTTTAAGCAGCAGAGCACAGTTTTATAATGAAACAAAACCAAAAACTATTTGAAAAGAGGTAGAACTTCCAATTTGGCAAGGGGCCTCTCAATAAAGTAACCCTTGACTTCATTCTAACATAAAAAATATCTTGAATATCTATATGCAATGATAAATAACCAGCTTATAAGGTTAGGGAAAAATATCCAGCTCACTCTAAAAATAACAAAATTTATTCTTACAAAGTTTAAATCTAGTACATATTATCACAATTAATTAAAAATATAAAAAAACGATAAAAAACAAATCAAAAGCGCTAATGACTATATATCATTAACAGGACAAAGCCTTACACATTTATCTATACAGAATATATAATCAGCAATAACAAGCAATCCGCTAATAATTGTGCAAACAGATAAAAGTGCACATTAATTCAAATAACTCCCATCAATGTAGGGGCTAGGTGTAAAAAAAAACAAGCTCAGCACTATATCATGCAAACCTTAGTTCAAAATCACCTGATTTAATATAAACAATCCAAATGATGACTCCTATTATATCTGGGTTGCACATAAGTCAGGGGTATTTGTAAACTTATACGGTTCTTAAAAAGTGAAAAGTAAACATCTGTAGACGTCCTTTAGGCTAAGGACATAACCATAAAACACAATTATGTGCAGGAGCTCATGTGAGTGAAGCAGCTAGTGTTGTGCACAGACCAACTAATTGCAAACCAACTAATCGATTATGAGATTCGTTGACAACTATTTTCATAATAGATTATCGATTATGACGATTAGTTGTTGCAGCTCTAATTGGGATTTAAGGATATTAATTGTGATATCCTTGTATATTCCCTGCACCATTGGCTCAACATACAAAGCTGAAGAGGTCTCATGTGTAAACGAGCAAAGGGGATCGTGTCCGATGCTGCAGTCATGAGACCTAAAACCTCCATGCACAAAGCTACTGAAGGGAATGACTGAGACTGAATGTTCCGACAGGCTGCAACCAATTTTAAACGTCTCTTCTCTGTTAGAGACAAACTCATGGATACTGAATCTATCTGGAAACCTAAAAAGGTTACCCTTGTCTGAGGAATCAAAGAACTTTTTGGTAAATTGATCCTCCAACCATGACTTTGAAGAAACAACACCAGTTGATTCGTATGAGATTCTGCAGAACGTAAAGACTGAGCAAGTACCAAGATATCGTCCAAATAAGGAAACACCACAATACCCCAGTAGGGCACCGAGAACCTTTGAAAAGATTCTTGGAGCTGTCGCTAGGCCAAAAGGAAGAGAAACAAATTGGTAATGCTTGTCTAGAAAAGAGAACCTCAGGAACTGATAGTGATCCGGATGAATCGGAATATGAAGATATGCATCCTGTAAGTCTATTGTTGACATATAATGCTCTTGCTGAACAAAAGGCAGAATAGTCCTTATAGTCACCATTTTGAACGTTGGTATTCTTACATAACGATTCAAAATTTTTAGATCCAGAACTGGTCTGAATGAATTCTCTTTCTTTGGGACAATGAACAGATTTGAATAAACCCCCAGACCCTGTTCCTGAAAAGGAACCGACACAATTACCCCAGATAACTCTAGGTCTGAAACACACTTCAGGAAAGCCTGAGCTTTCTCTGGATTCCGGTCTTACTCTGAAACCTATTCTGTACCCCTGAGAGACAATATTCTGGATCCAATGATTTTGGACTGAATTGATCCAAACATCCTTGAAAAATTTTAGTCTGCCCCCTACCAGTTGAGCTTGAATGAGGGCCGCACCTTCATGCAGACTTGGGGGCTGGTTTAGATCTCTTAAATGGCTTGGATTTATTCCAGACTGAGGAAGGCTTCCAATTGGAAACAGATTCCTTAGGGGAAGGATTAGGTTTCTGTTCCTTAATTTGTCGAAAACGGTTAGAAGCTTTAAATTTACCCATATAATTTTTTTATCTTGAGGCAAAAAAGCTCCCTTCTCCCCAGTGACAGTTGAAATAATAGAATCCAACTGAGAACCAAAATAATTTATTACCTTGGAAAGAAAGAGATAGCAACGTCGATTTAGAAGTCATATCAGCATTCCAAGATTTAAGCCATAAAGCTCTTCTAGCTAAAATAGCTAAAGACGTATATCTAACATCAATTCTGATGATATCAAAAATGGCATCACAAATAAAATTTATTAGCATGTTGAATCAACTTAACAATGCTATACACATTATGATCTGGAACTTGTTACGCTAAGGTCTCCAACCAAAAAGTTGAAGCAGCTGCAACATCAGCCAAAGAAATAGCAGGCCTAAGAAGATGACCTGAACATAAATAAGCCTTCCTTAGATAAGATTCAAGTTTCCTATCTAAAGGATCTTTAAAAGAAGTACTATCTTCCGTAGGAATAGTAGTACGCTTAGCAAGAGTAGAGATGGCCCCATCAACTTTGGGGATCTTTTCCCAAAACTCCAATCTATTAGAAGGCAAAAGATACAGTTTTTTAAACCTTGAAGGAGTAAAAGAAGTACACAATTTATTCCATTCCCTAGAAATCACATCTGAAATAGCATCAGGAACTGGAAAAACCTCTGGAATAACTACATGAGGTTTAAAAAACGAATTTAATCGTTTACTAGTTTTAATATCAAGAGGACTAGACTCCTCCATATCTAATGCTATGAACACCTCTTTTAATAAGGAACATATATTCTCCATTTTAAATAAATATGAAGATTTGTCAGTGTCAATATCTGAGGCAGAATCTTCTGAACCAGACAGATCCTCATCAGAGATAGATAAATCAGAATGTTGTCGGTCATTTGAAAATTTGGACATTTGAAATTGCGGTAGAGCATTTTTTGACACATAATATGTTGTACCAATACTTATATAAATTAGAACAGTATTATATAAGCTGTTTTTATTCATTTCCATTTGTATATGTTTGCACGCTTGCAGGTGTGATTGGGCACTTCTGATATCCTAACAAGGTATTCTAATACCAATTTCATTTAGGAGCAATATTGGACAATCAATTCACATTTATTGTAGATGTTTTTAGTCTACCCAGAAAATATACCTTTTTTATCTGATTATTAGGAAAAGAGTCGTCTGCGGTTAGACACTACCTATCATCACACATAGTCTTTTTCTACTCAGCGCTGTACCAACTCTTTCAATTCATATTCTACACCATATTCTAGCACCCTGGCATTTGGAACTAAAGTGTTAGTGAGAGTGCACCTGCCAATACCTGCTGTATGTATATATATATATATATATATATATATATATATATATATATATATATATATATATATATATATATATATATATATATATATAGAGAGCACTCTCACTTTCAAAATCCTAATGCCAGGGTGCCAGCAGGTAAGTATACACGATGAAGGAAGGCACTCACTGGTCTTTTCATCAAAAACTTTATTTAGCGTGACGTTTCGGGGGGACACTCCCCTTCCTCAGATAAGTACAAACCAAAAGTGACTGAAAATATAAAGCCAAACAAGCCCCTCCCAGTGAAAATTGCGCCAAAACTGGTTGCTATAGTGATCCTCAACAACATTGTAATCATGTGACCAGCATAAATCATGCAAGTGGTAACAGCTACTCATCTTACAGACAGTATATATTAACCGCATTTGAAAAAAACACATTTGAAAAAAACATATTTGAAAAAAAGCATATTTGAAAAAACATATAGTGAATAAGACATGTCAGGTATAATAAGTATATCATACTGGTGTAGTGAAAGTGTAAGGAGAGTGTAAATAGAGCACAATTTCTCCTACTCTCAAAATATCTGTGTAATAAATACCTGTGTGTCCCCTAACACATGTGTTAAATCTATGTGTATGGTGTAATGGTGACTTAAAATATTGTGCATAGTAAATGTATATGCACACTGGCAGCCCCCTGGACAACATGAATATAGAGACTCTGTTGATAACCTAATCTCAAAGCTTCTTTATCAAATGATATAAACAGAGTTGCAAGAACATTCATAGTTATTACTCATAGCAGGGTAGACCGATGCTGCTAATGGTACAGTCTAAGGCCCATACAAAGACTGAGGGGATACTGGACTAAACATAGCGTATTGCTAACTAACTACCCCTATGTGTCAAATTACAGCAGATCTCGAACAACCCACCTATTAATAATTATGATAATATCACATAAACTATGTACCTGCGCAAACATCGTGGCCGCAAGTAGAAAATCTAGGACGCACACACCCGACTCCGTGTGATGACGTCATCTGCCGACAAGCTAGGCTAAGTACCAGGTTGCCATAGTGACACTGTACACTATTGAAATTGTAAATCGGAGGCAAAGCTACCGATACGGCTATAGATTTCACCCATGTATAGCCCAATACTGTTCACTTAATAAATGAATGTGAGATCATTGTATGTGGCATTGATGAGAACAGACTAGAATGTATACTGTGTTAAGCCAGAGCGGCTCAAAATCGGCATATGCTGTCAATACAGCAAGAACAAGAAGGGATGCTACCGCTGTAGTGGTTGCACTACCTGCCATGCGATGATCCCTGGGGCCACATTCCGCCACCCGATACGAATTTAACTTTTAAGATTCAACATTACCTTACCTGTACCACAGGTACAGTGGTCTACCTAATTAACTGTCCATGTGGTTTATTCTACGTGGGGAAAACAGTAGATGACATCCGCACCCGCATGGCCAACCACCGATCAGCCATTAGGGCAGCTATCAAAAATCACGGAAGTGAACAACCGGTGGCACACCATTTCGCTATCAGTGGACACAGTGTACAGGACTTAAGGTTTAAGATCATAGACCATGTTCCCATCCCCTCCAGGGGTGGGGACAGGGACAATAAATTACTGCAATTGGGATCCATGTGGATCTTCAGACTGAACACCATACGTCCGAAGGGACTGAATGTGAACTTGGATTGGCATTGCTTCCTTTAAATCTAAGAATTGAAGAGTTATATGGAATTCAATTGGACGACTGTGAAGAAGCCTGATCGAATGGTTCCTGAGACAGATGAACCTCCTATCTACAGAGCTTGACCTATGAGAGTTGATGATCTATTCTTCTATTTCTTTCATGTAATTAGCAAGAGTCCATGAGCTAGTGACGTATGGGATATACATTCCTACCAGGAGGGGCAAAGTTTCCCAAACCTTAAAATGCCTATAAATACACCCCTCACCACACCCACAATTCAGTTTTACAAACTTTGCCTCCGATGGAGGTGGTGAAGTAAGTTTGTGCTAGATTCTACGTTGATATGCGCTCCGCAGCAAGTTGGAGCCCGGTTTTCCTCTCAGCGTGCAGTGAATGTCAGAGGGATGTGAGGAGAGTATTGCCTATTTGAATGCAGTGATCTCCTTCTACGGGGTCTATTTCATAGGTTCTCTGTTATCGGTCGTAGAGATTCATCTCTTACCTCCCTTTTCAGATCGACGATATACTCTTATATATACCATTACCTCTGCTGATTCTCGTTTCAGTACTGGTTTGGCTTTCTACAAACATGTAGATGAGTGTCCTGGGGTAAGTAAGTCTTATTTTCTGTGACACTCTAAGCTATGGTTGGGCACTTTGTTTATAAAGTTCTAAATATATGTATTCAAACATTTATTTGCCTTGACTCAGAATGTTCAACTTTCCTTATTTTCAGACAGTCAGTTTCATATTTGGGATAATGCATTTGAATTAATCATTTTTTTCTTACCTTCAAAAATTTGACTCTTTTTTTCCTGTGGGCTGTTAGGCTCGCGGGGGCTGAAAATGCTTCATTTTATTGCGTCATTCTTGGCGCAGACTTTTTTGGCGCAAAAATTCTTTTCCGTTTCCGGCGTCATACGTGTCGCTGGAAGTTGCGTCATTTTTTGACGTTATTTTGCGCCAAAAATGTCGGTGTTCCGGATGTGGCGTCATTTTTGGCGCCAAAAGCATTTAGGCGCCAAATAATGTGGGCGTCTTATTTGGCGCTAAAAAATAAGGGCGTCGCTTTTGTCTCCACATTATTTAAGTCTTATTTTTTCAGTGCTTCTGGTTGCTAGAAGCTTGTTCTTTGGCATTTTTTCCCATTCCTGAAACTGTCATTTAAGGAATTTGATCAATTTTGCTTTATATGTTGTTTTTTCTCTTACATATTGCAAGATGTCTCACGTTGCATCTGAGTCAGAAGATACTACAGGAAAATCGCTGTCTACTGCTGGAGCTACCAAGCTAAGTGTATCTGCTATAATTTTTGGTATCTGTTTCTCCAGCTGTTGTTTGTATTGCATGTCATGACAAACTTATTAATGCAGATAAAATTTCCTTTAGTACTGTTACATTACCTGTTGCTGTTCCGTCAACATCTAATTTTCAGAGTGTTCCTGATAAACATAAGAGATTTTATTTCTCCAACATAGGTGTGTCCGGTCCACGGCGTCATCCTTACTTGTGGGATATTCTCCTCCCCAACAGGAAATGGCAAAGAGCCCAGCAAAGCTGGTCACATGATCCCTCCTAGGCTCCGCCTACCCCAGTCATTCTCTTTGCCGTTGTACAGGCAACATCTCCACGGAGATGGCTTAGAGTTTTTTAGTGTTTAACTGTAGTTTTTATTATTCAATCAAGAGTTTGTTATTTTGAAATAGTGCTGGTATGTACTATTTACTCAGAAACAGAAAAGAGCTGAAGATTTCTGTTTGTATGAGGAAAATGATTTTAGCAACCGTAACTAAAATCCATGGCTGTTCCACACAGGACTGTTGAGAGCAATTAACTTCAGTTGGGGGAACAGTATGCAGTCTCTTGCTGCTTGAGGTATGACACATTCTAACAAGACGATGTAATGCTGGAAGCTGTCATTTTCCCTATGGGATCCGGTAAGCCATGTTTATTACGATCGTAAATAAGGGCTTCACAAGGGCTTATTAAGACTGTAGACTTTTTTTGGGCTAAATCGATTCATTATTAACACATATTTAGCCTTGAGGAATCATTTTATCTGGGTATTTTGATATAATAATATCGGCAGGCACTGTATTAGACACCTTATACCTTAGGGGCTTTCCCAAAGCATAAGCAGAGCCTCATTTTCGCGCCGGTGTGGCGCACTTGTTTTTGAGAGGCATGGCATGCAGTCGCATGTGAGAGGAGCTCTGACACTTAGAAAAGACTTTCTGAAGGCGTCATTTGGTATCGTATTCCCCTTTGGGCTTGGTTGGGTCTCAGCAAAGCAGATACCAGGGACTGTAAAGGGGTTAAAGTTTAAAACGGCTCCGGTTCCGTTATTTTAAGGGTTAAAGCTTCCAAATTTGGTGTGCAATACTTTTAAGGCTTTAAGACACTGTGGTGAAAATTTGGTGAATTTTGCACAATTCCTTCATGTTTTTTCGCAATTGCAGTAATAAAGTGTGTTCAGTTTAAAATTTAAAGTGACAGTAACGGTTTTATTTTAAAACGTTTTTTGTACTTTGTTATCAAGTTTATGCCTGTTTAACATGTCTGAACTACCAGATAGACTGTGTTCTGAATGTGGGGAAGCCAGAATTTCTATTCATTTAAATAAATGTGATTTATGTGATAATGACAATGATGCCCAAGATGATTCCTCAAGTGAGGGGAGTAAGCATGGTACTGCATCATTCCCTCCTTCGTCTACACGAGTCTTGCCCACTCAGGAGGCCCCTAGTACATCTAGCGCGCCAATACTCCTTACTATGCAACAATTAACGGCTGTAATGGATAATTCTGTCAAAAACATTTTAGCCCAAATGAACACTTGTCAGCGTAAGCGCGGCTGCTCTGTTTTAGATACTGAAGAGCATGGCAACGCTGATACTAATATCTCTGAAGGGCCCCTAACCCAGTCTGATGGGGCCAGGGAAGTTTTGTCTGAGGGAGAAATTACTGATTCAGGGAACATTTCTCAACAGGCTGAACCTGATGTGATTGCATTTAAATTTAAGTTGGAACATCTCCGCATTCTGCTTAAGGAGGTATTATCCACTCTGGATGATTGTGACAAGTTGGTCATCCCAGAGAAACTATGTAAAATGGACAAGTTCCTAGAGGTGCCGGGGCTCCCAGAAGCTTTTCCTATACCCAAGCGGGTGGCGGACATTGTTAATAAAGAATGGGAAAGGCCCGGTATTCCTTTCGTCCCTCCCCCCATATTTAAAAGATTGTTTCCTTTGGTCGACCCTAGGAAGGACTTATGGCAGACAGTCCCCAAGGTCGAGGGGGCGGTTTCCACTTTAAACAAACGCACCACTATACCCATAGAGGATAGTTGTGCTTTCAAAGATCCTATGGATAAAAAATTAGAAGGTTTGCTTAAAAAGATGTTTGTTCAGCAGGGTTACCTTCTACAACCAATTGCATGCATTGTCCCTGTCGCTACAGCCGCATGTTTCTGGTTCGATGAGCGGATAAAGGCGGTCGATAGTGATTCTCCTCCTTATGAGGAGATTATGGACAGAATCAATGCTCTCAAATTGGCTAATTCTTTCACCCTAGACGCCACTTTGCAATTGGCTAGGTTAGCGGCTAAGAATTCTGGGTTTGCTATTGTGGCGCGCAGAGCGCTTTGGTTGAAATCTTGGTCGGCTGATGCGTCTTCCAAGAACAAGCTACTTAACATTCCTTTCAAGGGGAAAACGCTGTTTGGCCCTGACTTGAAAGAGATTATCTCTGATATCACTGGGGGTAAGGGCCACGCCCTTCCTCAGGATCGGCCTTTCAAGGCAAAAAATAAACCTACTTTTCGTCCCTTTCGTAGAAACGGACCAGCCCGAGGTGCTACGTCCTCTAAGCAAGAGGGTAATACTTCTCAAGCCAAGCCAGCTTGGAGACCAATGCAAGGCTGGAACAAGGGAAAGCAGGCCAAGAAACCTGCCACTGCTACCAAGACTGCATGAAAAGTTGGCCCCCGATCCGGGACCGGATCTGGTGGGGGGCAGACTCTCTCTCTTCGCTCAGGCTTGGGCAAGAGATGTTCTGGATCCTTGGGCGCTAGAAATAGTCTCCCAAGGTTATCTTCTGGAATTCAAGGGACTTCCCCCAAGGGGGAGGTTCCACAGGTCTCAGTTGTCTTTAGACCACATAAAAAGACAGGCATTCTTACATTGTGTAGAAGACCTGTTAAAAATGGGAGTGATTCATCCTGTTCCATTAAGAGAACAAGGGATGGGGTTCTACTCCAATCTGTTCATAGTTCCCAAAAAAGAGGGAACGTTCAGACCAATCTTAGATCTCAAGATCTTAAACAAGTTTCTCAAGGTTCCATCGTTCAAGATGGAAACCATTCGAACTATTCTTCCTTCCATCCAGGAAGGTCAATTCATGACCACGGTGGATTTAAAGGATGCGTATCTACATATTCCTATCCACAAGGAACATCATCGGTTCCTGAGGTTCGCATTCCTGGACAAGCATTACCAGTTCGTGGCGCTTCCTTTCGGATTAGCCACTGCTCCAAGGATTTTCACAAAGGTACTAGGGTCCCTTCTAGCTGTGCTAAGACCAAGGGGCATTGCTGTAGTACCTTACTTGGACGACATTCTGATTCAAGCGTCGTCCCTTCCTCAAGCAAAGGCTCACACGGACATCGTCCTGGCCTTTCTCAGATCTCACGGATGGAAAGTGAACGTGGAAAAGAGTTCTCTATCTCCGTCAACAAGGGTTCCCTTCTTGGGAACAATAATAGACTCCTTAGAAATGAGGATATTTCTGACAGAGGCCAGAAAAACAAAGCTTCTAGCCTCTTGTCGGATACTTCATTCCGTTCCTCTTCCTTCCATAGCTCAGTGCATGGAAGTGATCGGGTTGATGGTAGCGGCAATGGACATAGTTCCTTTTGCGCGCATTCATCTAAGACCATTACAACTGTGCATGCTCAGTCAGTGGAATGGGGATTATACAGACTTGTCTCCGAAGATACAAGTAAATCAGAGGACCAGAGACTCACTCCGTTGGTGGCTGTCCCTGGACAACCTGTCACAAGGGATGACATTCCGCAGACCAGAGTGGGTCATTGTCACGACCGACGCCAGTCTGATGGGCTGGGGCGCGGTCTGGGGAGCCCTGAAAGCTCAGGGTCTTTGGTCTCGGGAAGAATCTCTTCTACCGATAAATATTCTGGAACTGAGAGCGATATTCAATACTCTCAAGGCTTGGCCTCAGCTAGCGAGGGCCAAGTTCATACGGTTTCAATCAGACAACAGGACAACTGTTGCGTACATCAACCATCAGGGGGGAACAAGGAGTTCTCTAGCGATGGAAGAAGTGACCAAAATCGTTCTATGGGCGGAGTCTCACTCCTGCCACCTGTCCGCTATCCACATCCCAGGAGTGGAAAATTGGGAAGCGGATTTTCTGAGTCGTCAGACATTGCATCCGGGGGAGTGGGAACTCCATCCGGAAATCTTTGCCCAAGTTACTCAGCTGTGGGGCATTCCAGACATGGATCTGATGGCCTCTCGTCAGAACTTCAAAGTTCCTTGCTACGGGTCCAGATCCAGGGATCCCAAGGCGGCTCTAGTGGATGCACTAGTAGCACCTTGGACCTTCAAACTAGCTTATGTGTTCCCGCCGTTTCCTCTCATCCCCAGGCTGGTAGCCAGGATCAATCAGGAGAGGGCGTCGGTGATCTTGATAGCTCCTGCGTGGCCACGCAGGACTTGGTATGCAGATCTGGTGAATATGTCATCGGCTCCACCTTGGAAGCTACCTTTGAGACGAGACCTTCTTGTTCAGGGTCCGTTCGAACATCCGAACCTGGTTTCACTCCAGCTGACTGCTTGGAGATTGAACGCTTGATCTTATCGAAGCGAGGGTTCTCAGATTCTGTTATCGATACTCTTGTTCAGGCCAGAAAGCCTGTAACTAGAAAAATTTACCACAAAATTTGGAAAAAATATATCTGTTGGTGTGAATCTAAAGGATTCCCTTGGGACAAGGTTAAGATTCCTAAGATTCTATCCTTCCTTCAAGAAGGATTGGAAAAAGGATTATCTGCAAGTTCCCTGAAGGGACAGATTTCTGCCTTGTCTGTGTTACTTCACAAAAAGCTGGCAGCTGTGCCAGATGTTCAAGCCTTTGTTCAGGCTCTGGTTAGAATTAAGCCTGTTTACAAACCTTTGACTCCTCCTTGGAGTCTCAATTTAGTTCTTTCAGTTCTTCAGGGGGTTCCGTTTGAACCCTTACATTCCGTTGATATTAAGTTATTATCTTGGAAAGTTTTGTTTTTAGTTGCAATCTCTTCTGCTAGAAGAGTTTCAGAATTATCTGCTCTGCAGTGTTCTCCTCCTTATCTGGTGTTCCATGCAGATAAGGTGGTTTTACGCACTAAGCCTGGTTTTCTTCCAAAAGTTGTTTCTAACAAAAACATTAACCAGGAGATTATCGTACCTTCTCTGTGTCCGAAACCAGTTTCAAAGAAGGAACGTTTGTTGCACAATTTGGATGTTGTTCGCGCTCTAAAATTCTATTTAGATGCTACAAAGGATTTTAGACAAACATCTTCCTTGTTTGTTGTTTATTCTGGTAAAAGGAGAGGTCAAAAAGCAACTTCTACCTCTCTCTCTTTTTGGATTAAAAGCATCATCAGATTGGCTTACGAGACTGCCGGACGGCAGCCTCCCGAAAGAATCACAGCTCATTCCACTAGGGCTGTGGCTTCCACATGGGCCTTCAAGAACGAGGCTTCTGTTGATCAGATATGTAGGGCAGCGACTTGGTCTTCACTGCACACTTTTACCAAATTTTACAAGTTTGATACTTTTGCTTCTTCTGAGGCTATTTTTGGGAGAAAGGTTTTGCAAGCCGTGGTGCCTTCCATTTAGGTGACCTGATTTGCTCCCTCCCTTCATCCGTGTCCTAAAGCTTTGGTATTGGTTCCCACAAGTAAGGATGACGCCGTGGACCGGACACACCTTTGTTGGATAAAAAAGAATTTATGTTTACCTGATAAATTACTTTCTCCACCGGTGTGTCCGGTCCACGGCCCGCCCTGGTTTTTTTAATCAGGTCTGATAATTTATTTTCTTTAACTACAGTCACCACGGTATCATATGGTTTCTCCTATGCAAATATTCCTCCTTAACGTCGGTCGAATGACTGGGGTAGGCGGAGCCTAGGAGGGATCATGTGACCAGCTTTGCTGGGCTCTTTGCCATTTCCTGTTGGGGAGGAGAATATCCCACAAGTAAGGATGACGCCGTGGACCGGACACACCGTTGGAGAAAGTAATTTATCAGGTAAACATAAATTCTGTTTTTTTAAATCCATTAAGAAGGCTATGTCTGTTATTTCTCCTTCTAGTTTACATAAAAGTCTTTTAAAACTTCTCTTTTTTCAGATGAATTTTTAAATGAACATCATCATTCTGATACTGATAATGGTTCTTCTGGTTCAGAGGTTTCTGTCTCAGAGGTTGATGCTGATAAATCTTTGTATTTGTTCAAGATGGAATTTATTCGTTCTTTATTTAAAGAAGTATTAATTGCATTAGAAATAGAGGATTCTGGTCCTCTTGATTCTAAATCTAAACGTTTAAATAAGGTTTTTAAATCTCCTGTAGTTATTCCAGAAGTGTTTAATCTCCCTGATGCTATTTCTGAAGTAATTTCCAGGGAATGGAATAATTTGGGTAATTCTTTTACTCCTTCTAAACGTTTAAGCAATTATATCCTGTGCCATCTGACAGATTAGAGTTTTTTTGGGACAAAATCCCTAAGGTTATGGGGCTGTCTCTACTCCTGCTAAATGTGCTACTATTCCTACGGCAGATAGTAATTCATTTACGGATCCTTTTAGATAGGAAAAATTGAATCCTTTCTAAGAAAAGCTTACTTATGTTCAGGTAATCTTCTTAGACTTGCTATATTTTTAGCGGATGTTGCTGCAGCTTCAACTTTTTGGTTAGAAGCTTTAGCGCAACAAGTAACAGATCATAATTTTATAGCATTATTATTATTCTATAACATGCTAATAATTTTATTGGTGATACCATCTTTTGATATCATTAGAGTTGATGTCAGGTATATGTCTCTAGCTATTTTAGCTAGAACAGCTTTATGGATTAAACTTGGAATACTGATATGTCTTCTAAGTCAACTTTGCTTTCCCTTTCTTTCCAGGGTAATAAATTATTATTTCAACTGTTTCTGGAAGGAAGGGAACTTTTTTACCAAAGGATAAAAAATCTAAGGTAAATTTAGGTTTAATGATCATTTCGTTCTTTTCCTCACAATAAGGAACAAAAGCCTGATCCTTCATTCTCAGGAGCGGTATCAGTTTGGAAACTATTTCCAGTTTGGAATATATCCAAGCCTTTTAGAAAACCTATAGCCAGCTCCTAAGTACCCATGAAGGTGCGGACCTTATTCCAGCTCAGCTGGTATGAGGCAGATTACGTTTTCTTCAAAGAAATTTTGATCAATTCCGTTCTCAATTTCTGGTTTCAGAACATTGTTTCAGAAAGGTACAGAATTGGCTTCAGTTAAGGCCTCCTGCTAAGAGATTTTTTTCTTTCCCGTGTCCCAGTTAACACAGCAAAGGCTCAGCATTTCTGAAATATGTTTCAGATTTAGAGTTGGCTGGAGTAATTATGCCAGTTCCAGTTCTGGAACAGGGGCTGGGGTTTTATTTTATCTCTTCATTGTACTAAAGAAGGTCAATTCCTTCAGACCAGTTTCGGATCTATCAATATTGAATCGTTATGTAAGGATACCAACATTCAAGATGGTTACTGTAGGACTGTCCTGCCTTTTGTTTAGCAAGGGCATTATATGTCTACAATAGATTTACAGGATGTGTATCTACATATTCCGATTCATCCAGATCACTTTTTGTGTCTGAGATTCTCTTTTTAGACAAGCATTACCAGTTTTGTGGCTCTACCGTTTGGCCTAGCCTCAGTTCCAAGAATTTTTTTCAAAGGTTCTCGGTGCCCTTCTTTCTGTAATCAGAGAACAGGGTTTTTTGGTATTTCCTTATTGGACAATATCTGGGTACTTGCTCAGTCTTCTCATTTTCGAAGAATCTCATACGAATCGACTTGTGTTGTTTCTTCAAGTTCATGGTTGGAGGATCAATTTACCAATCAGTTCATTGATTCCTCAGACAAGTGTAACCTTTTTAGGTTTCTAGAATAGATTCAGTGTCTATGACTCTGTCCTTGTCAGACAAGAGAAGTTTAACATTGATATCAGCTTGTCAAAACCTTCAGTCACAATCATTCCCTTTGGTAGCCTTATGCATGGAAATTTTAGGTCTTAGGACTGCCGCATCAAATGCGATCTCCTTTGCTCGTTTTCACATGCGACCTCTTCAGCTCTGTATGCTGAACCAATGGTGCAGGGATTACTCAAAGATATCTCAATTAATATCTTTAAACCGATTATACGACACTCTCTGACATGGTGGGCAGATCACCATCGTTTAGTTCAGGGGGCTTCTTTGTTCTTCCGACCTGGACTATAATCTCAACAGATGCAAGTCTTACAGGTTGGGGAGCTGTGTGGGGGTATCTGACGGCACAAGGGGTTTGGGAATCTTAGGAGGTGAGATTTCCGATCAATATTTGGAACACCGTGCAATTTCAGAGCTCTTCAGTCTTGGCCTCTTCTGAAGAGAGAGTTGTTCATTTGTTTTCAGATAGACAATGTCACAACTGTGGCATACATCAATCATCAAGGAGGGACTCACAGTCCTCTGGCTATGAAAGAAGTATCTCGAATTTTGGTTTGGGCGGAATCCAGCTCCTGTCTAATCTCTGCGGTTCATATCCCAGGTATGGACAATTGGAAAGCGGATTATCTCAGTCGCCAAACGTTGCACCTGGGCGAATGGTCTTCACCCAGAGGTATTTCCTCAGATTGTTCAAATGTGGGAACTCTCAGAAATAGATCTGATGGCTTCTCATCTAAACAAGAAACTTCCCTGGTATCTGTCCGGATCCAGGGATCCTCGGGCAGAGGCAGTGGATGCATTATCTCTTCCTTACAAGTGTCATCCTGCCTATATCTTTCCGCCTCTAGTTCTTCTTCCAAGGGTATTCTTAATATTTTAAAGGAATGCTCGTTTGTCCTGCTGGTAGCTCCAGCATGGCCTCACAGGTTTTGGTATGCGGATCTTGTCCGGATGGCCTCTTGCCAGCTGTGGACTCTTCCGTTAAGATCAGTCTTTCTGTCTCAAGGTTCTTTTTTCCATCAGGATCTCAAAACCTTAATTTTAAGGTGTGGAGTTTGAACGCTTGATTCTTGGTCAAAGAGGTTTCTCTGACTCTGTGATTGATACTATGTGACAGGCTCGTAAATCTGTATCTAGAGAGATATATTATAGAGTCTGGAAGACTTCTATTTCTTCAGGATGGTTTAGATAAAGGTTTGTCCGCAAGTTTCTTGAAAGACAAATCTCAGCTCTTTCTGTTCTTTTTCATAGAAGGATTGCTAATCTTCCTGATATTCATTGTTTTGTACAAGCTTTGGTTCGTATAAAACCTGTCATTAAGTCAATTTCTCCTCTTTGGAGTTTGAATTTGGTTCTGGGGGCTCTTCAAGCTTCTCCTTTTGAACCCATGCATTCTTTGGTCGTTATATTACTTTCTTGGAAAGTTTTGTTTCTTTTGGCCATCTCTTCTGCCAGAAGAATCTCTGAATTATCTACTCTTTTTTGTGAGTCTCCTTTTCTGATTTTGCATCAGGATAAGGCGGTGCTGCGAACTTCTTTTGAATTTTTTACCTAAGGTTGTGAATTCTAACAACATTAGTAGAGAAATTGTGGTTCCTTCATTATGTCCTAATCCTATTAATTCTAAGGAGAAATCATTGCATTTTTTGGATGCTGTTAGAGCTTTGTATTATTATGTTGAAGCTACTAAGTCTTTCCGAAAGACTTCTAGTCTATTTGTCATCTTTTCCGGTTCTAGAAAAGACCAGAAAGCTTCTGCCATTTCTTTGGCATCTTGGTTGAAATCTTTATTTCATCATGCCTATGTTGAGTCGGGTAACACTCCGCCTCAAAGGATTACAGCTCATTCTACTAGGTCAGTTTCTACTTCCTGGGCGTTTAAGAATGAAGCTTCGGTTGATCAGATTTGCAAAACAGCAACTTGGTCCTCTTTGCATACTTTTACTAAATTCTACCATTTTGATGTGTTTTCTTCTTCTGAAGCAGTTTTTGGTAGAAAAGTACTTCAGGCAGTGATTTCAGTTTGAATCTTCTGCTTATGTTTTTTCATTAAAATTTTATTCTGGGTGTGGATTATTTTCAGCAGGAATTGGCTGTCTTTATTTTATCCCTCCCTCTCTAGTGACTCTTGTGTGGAAAGATCCACATCTTGGGTAGTCATTATCCCATACGTCACTAGCTCATGGACTCTTGCTAATTACATGAAAGAAAACATAATTTATGTAAGAACTTACCTGATAAATTCATTTCTTTCATATTAGCAAGAGTCCATGAGGCCCGCCCTTTTTTGTGGTGGTTATGATTTTTTTGTATAAAGCACAATTATTCCAATTCCTTATTTTATATGCTTTCGCACTTTTCTTATCACCCCACTTCTTGGCTATTCGTTAAACTGAATTGTGGGTGTGGTGAGGGGTGTATTTATAGGCATTTTAAGGTTTGGGAAACTTTGCCCCTCCTGGTAGGAATGTATATCCCATACGTCACTAGCTCATGGACTCTTGCTAATATGAAAGAAATGAATTTATCAGGTAAGTTCTTACATAAATTATGTTTTATCTGGCCCCTTATTCTCTTCTTTTGTCCCTTTGTTTTGTTCACTGCTCTCTTTTTTTTTTATGCAGGTGATTTTCTTTTGTCTTTTTGCTTGTCTCTTTTTTCCTTTTTCTCTTTTTCCATCTGTTTCTTAGTTCTGAGGGGGCGGTTCTACTTCTTTTTCTTCTTCTCCTTTCTTTTTCTTTTCTTTTCCCTTTCATTTTTTTCTCTCTTCTATTTATTTCATTTCATCATTTAGTTGATTTCTATTATTATTTTACATTTTATTTATTTTTATTTTTATTTTTATATTTTTATTTATGCTTATTTTTATTTATCCTTATCTTAATTTTACTTAATTCATTTTATTTATTTTATTTTATTTGATGTCTTCTGGGTTTATCTCTTGATTGTTTTATTTCCGTTGTATACTATTTTGTTGTCCTCTCTAGTTGGTAATAGTGATTGTTCTTCTCTGAAATTTCAGTGGCTTTATCTATGCATTTAACATTGGAACACAATCAGCTGTATTGACAGCATATGCCGATTTTGAGCCGCTCTGGCTTAACACAGTATACATTCTAGTCTGTTCTCATCAATGCCACATACAATGATCTCACATTCATTTATTAAGTGAACAGTATTGGGCTATACATGGGTGATATCTATAGCCGTATCGGTAGCTTTGCCTCCGATTTACAATTTCAATAGTGTACAGTGTCACTATGGCAACCTGGTACTTAGCCTAGCTTGTCGGCAGATGACGTCATCACACGGAGTCGGGTGTGTGCGTCCTAGATTTTCTACTTGCGGCCACGATGTTTGTGCAGGTACATAGTTTATGTGATATTTCATAATTATTAATAGGTGGGTTGTTCGAGATCTGCTGTAATTTGACACATAGGGGTAGTTAGTTAGCAATACGCTATGTTTTGTCCAGTATCCCCTCAGTCTTTGTATGGGCCTTAGACTGTACCATTAGCAGCATCGGTCTACCCTGCTATGAGTAATAACTATGAATGTTCTTGCAACTCTGTTTATATCATTTGATAAAGAAGCTTTGAGATTTGGTTATCAACAGAGTCTCTATATTCATGTTGTCCAGGGGGCTGCCAGTGTGCATATACATTTACTGTGCACAATATTTTAAGACACCATACACATAGATTTAACACATGTGTTAGGGGACACACAGGTATTTATTACACAGACATTTTGAGAGTAGGAGAATTTGTGCTCTATTTACACTCCCCTTACACTTTCACTACACCAGTATGATTATTATACCTGACATGTCTTATTCACTATATGTTTTTTAAAATATTCATTTTCAAATATGCTTTTTTTCAAATATGTTTTTTTCAAATGTGTTTTTTCAAATGTGGTTAATATATACTGTCTGTAAGATAAGTAGCTGTTACCAATTTATGCTGGTCACATGATTACAATGTTGTTGAGGATCACTATAGCAACCAGTTTTGGCTCAATTTTCACTGGGAGGAGCTTGCTTGGCTTTATATTTTCAGTCACTTTTGGTTTGTACTTATCTGAGGAAGGGGAGTGTGTCCCCGAAACGTCACGCTAAATAAAGTTTTTGATGAAAATACCAGTGAGTGCCTTCCTTCATCGTATGTATGTATATGTATATATATATATATATATATATATATATATATATATGTGTGTATATATATATATATATATATGTGTCACATATAAGAATATAGAAATAAAATAGCGCTGGTTACTATAAAATATATTGCTATATACAACACACATGTATACAGAAAATATATGTTGGTATTCAAAAATATCCCAATAGAATTTGAGTGTATAGGTTAAAGATAGTATTGGAACAGTTCTCCTTCTGGTCAGCTAATATAAGACCTCTTGTTTGCTCCCCCTTTGGGTGTCCACTTACTTCATACTACCTTAATCGTAATGAGGTAAATATTTGACGTGTCCAGTGTATCTGTTCCCAGGTGAATGTTTTCACAGAAGCTTGTCTTGGGGAGTTGATGCCTTTTTGTCAGTGGTAGAAACCTCCAGGTTAGAAACTTTCTTCCAGGTCTCTGAATATTCTTTGTCTTCTTGTTGAGGCCTCCTCCTACTTGAGGTACTGGGACAGGAAGTAAAGGACACTTTTGTCGGCTGCTTAATGAAGCTTTTAGTTCGCGAGCAGCGCCTCCTTTCTATGATCAAACACAGAATTCACGTCCAGTCACTTCTCCGTTTGTCAAAGACTAAAAATCCTGCAGCATACTTTATCCTCTGGGTTTAATGGATTCTTTCAAACACTAAAATCTGCTGCTTTCTCTGCCTGGAGGTTTCTACCACTGACAAAAAGGCATCAACTCCTCAAGACAAGCTTCTGTGAAAACATTCACCTGGGAACAGATACACTGGATACGTCAAATACTTACCTCATTACGATTGAGGTAGTATGAAGTAAGTGGACACCCAAAGGGGGAGCAAATAAGAGGTCTTATATTAGCTGACCAGAAGGAGAACTGTTCCAATACTATCTTTAACCTATACACTCAAATCCTATTAGGATATTTTTGAATATCACCATATATTTCTCTTGTAAGATGTATCTAGTCCACGGATTCATCCTTACTTGTGGGATATTCTCCTTCCCTACAGGAAGTGGCAGAGAGAGCACCCACAGCAGAGCTGTCTATATAGCTCCCCCCTTAGCTCCACCCCCCAGTCATTCTCTCTGCCTGCTTAACTGCTAGGAAGGGCAAAGAGCTATGTGGTGACTAAAATGTAGTTTTTTACTTCTCAAGCAAACGTTTATTATTTTAAATGGTATCGGTGTGTACTATTTACTCTCTGGCAGAAAAGGGAAGAAGATTTCTGCAAGAAGGATGATGATCTTAGCACTTTGTAACTAAGATCCACTGCTGTTCTCACAAGGCCTGAAGAGTATAGGAAAACTTCAGTTGGGAGAACGGTTTGCAGACTAAGCAGCATATGAGGTATGTTCAGTCTATATTTCTCTTGTAAGGTGTATCCAGTCCACGGATCATCCATTACTTGTGGGATATTCTCCTTTCCAACAGGAAGTTGCAAGAGGAACACCCACAGCAGAGCTGCTATATAGCTCCTCCCCTAACTGCCATACCCAGTCATTCTCTTGCAACCCTCAACACTAAAGGTAGTAAGAGGAAAGTGGTGTAATATAGTTAGTTTTTTCTTCAATCAAAAGTTTATTATTTTTAAATGGTACCGGAGTTGTACTGTTTTATCTCAGGCAGTATTTAGAAGAAGAATGTGCCTGCGTTTTTTCTATGATCTTAGCAGAAGTAACTAAGATCCACTGCTATTCTCACATATGTCTGAGGAGTGAGGTAACTTCAGAGGGAGAATGGCGTGCAGGGTATCCTGCAATAAGGTATGTGCAGTCTTAAGTTTTTCTAGGGACTAGAAAATGCTGCTGGTACCTGATTAATGTAAGTTAAGCCTAAATACAGTGATTTAATAACGACTAGTATCAGGCTTGCTATCAGAGGTATATACTCTGATTAATGTGCAATATAAAACGTTTGCTGGCATGTTTAATCGTTTTTATATATGCTTTGGTGATAAAACTTATTGGAGCTTAGAAACAGTTTCCTGAGGCTTTCCACCGTTGTAATATGAGTGGGAGGGGCCTATTTTAGCGCTTTTTTGCACAGTTAAAATTACAGACAGAGACATTCAGCTTCCCTCAGCAGTCCCCTGCATGCTATAGGACATCTCTGAAGGGCTCAAAAGGCTTCAAAAGTCGTGTTTTGAGGAAGGTAAAGCCACAGTGGAGCTGTGGCAGTTGTTGTGACTGTTTAAAAACGTTTGTTAAAACGTTTTTTGTATTAAGGGGTTAATCATCCATTTGCAAGTGGGTGCAATGCTCTGCTAAATTGTTACATACACTGTAAAAATTTCGTTAGTCTAACTGCTTTTTTTCACTGTTATTTCAAATTTTACAAAATTTGTTTCTCTTAAAGGCACAGTAACGTTTTTTTATATTGCTTGTTAACTTGTTTTAAAGTGTTTTCCAAGCTTGCTAGTCTCATTGCTAGTCTGTATAAACATGTCTGACATAGAGGAAACCCCTTGTTCATTATGTTTAAAAGTCATGGTGGAACCCCATAGGAGAATGTGTACTAAATGTATTGATTTCACTTTAAACAATAAAGATCAGCTGTTATCTTTAAAAGAATTATCACCAGAGGATTCTGACGAGGGGGAAGTTATGCCGACTAACTCTCCCCGCGTGTCAGACCCTTTGACTCCCGCTCAAGGGACTCGCGCTAAAATGGCGCCAAGTACATCAAAGACGCCCATAGTGATTACTTTGCAGGACATGGCGGCAATCATGGATAATACCCTGTCAGCGGTATTAGCCAGATTGCCTGAATTTAGAGGAAAGCGCGATAGCTCTGGGGTTAGACGTAATACAGAGCGCGCAGATGCATTAAGGCCCATGTCTGATACTGCGTCACAATATGCAGAAGCTGAGGAAGGAGAGCTTCAGTCTGTGGGTGACATTTCTGATTCGGGGAAACCTGATTCAGATATTTCTACTTTAAAATTTAAGCTTGAGAACCTCTGTGTATTACTTGGGGAGGTATTAGCTGCTCTGAATGACTGTGACACAATTGCAGTGCCAGAGAAATTGTGTAGACTGGATAAATACTATGCAGTGCCGGTGTGTACTGATGTTTTTCCAATACCTAAAAGGTTTATAGAAATTATTAATAAGGAGTGGGGATAGACCCGGTGTGCCGTTTTCCCCCCCTCCTATTTTTAGAAAAATGTTTCCAATAGACGCCACCACACGGGACTTATGGCAGACGGTCCCTAAGGTGGAGGGAGCAGTTTCTACTTTAGCAAAGCGTACCACTATCCCTGTCGAGGACAGTTGTGCTTTTTCAGATCCAATGGATAAAAAATTAGGTTACCTTAAGAAAATGTTTATTCAACAAGGTTTTATCCTGCAGCCTCTTGCATGCATTGCGCCTGTCACTGCTGCTGCAGCGTTCTGGTTTGAGTCTCTGGAAGAGGCCTTTCAGACAGCTACTCCATTGACTGAAATACTTGACAAGCTTAGAACACTTAAGCTAGCTAATTCTTTTGTTTCTGATGCCATTGTTCATTTGACTAAACTAACGGCTAAGAATTCTGGATTCGCCATCCAGGCGCGTAGGGCGCTATGGCTTAAATCTTGGTCAGCTGACGTGACTTCAAAGTCTAAATTACTTAACATTCCCTTCAAGGGGCAGACCCTATTCGGGCCTGGTTTGAAGGAAATTATTGCTGACATATCTGGAGGTAAGGGTCATACCCTTCCTCAAGACAGGGCCAAATCAAAGGCCAAACAGTCTAATTTTCGTGCCTTTAGAAACTTCAAGGCAGATACAGCATCAACTTCCTCTGCTACAAAACAAGAGGGAACTTTTGCTCAATCCAAGTCGGGCTGGAAACCTAACCAGTCCTGGAACAAGGGCAAGCAGGCCAGAAAGCCTGCTGCTGCCTCTAAGACAGCATGAAGGAACGGCCCCCTATCCGGTAACGGATCTAGTAGGGGCAGACTTTCTCTCTTCGCCCAGGCGTGGGCAAGAGATTTTCAGGATCCCTGGGCGTTGGAGATCATATCTCAGCGATATCTTCTGGACTTCAAAGCTTCCCCTCCTCAAGGGAGATTTCACCTTTCGAGATTATCTGTAAACCAGATAAAGAAAGAGGCATTCTTACGTTGTGTGCAAGACCTCCTAGTTATGGGAGTGATCTGTCCAGTTCCACAGTTGGAACAGGGACAGGGTTTTTACTCATATCTGTTTGTGGTTCCCAAAAAAGAGGGAACCTTCAGACCCATTTTGGATCTAAAGATCTTAAACAAATTCCTCAGAGTTCCATCGTTCAAAATGGAAACTATTCGGACCATCCTACCTATGATCCAGGAGGGTCAGTACATGACCACAGTGGATTTGAAGGATGCTTACCTTAACATACCGATTCACAAAGATCATCATCGGTTTCTAAGATTTGCCTTTCTGGACAGGCATTACCAATTTGTGGCTCTTCCCTTCGGGTTAGCTACAGCCCCAAGAATTTTTACAAAGGTTCTGGGGTCGCTTCTGGCGGTCCTAAGACCGTGAGGTATAGCAGTGGCCCCTTATCTGGACGACATCCTGATACAGGCGTCAAACTTTCAGATTGCCAGGTCCCAGACAAGGGACTCTGTAGAAATGAAGATTTACCTGACAGAATCCAGGTTATCAAAGCTTCTAAAATCTTGCCGTGTTCTAAATTCTATTCCGCGCCCTTCGGTGGCTCAATGCATGGAAGTAATCGGCTTAATGGTAACGGCGATGGACATAGTAGCATTTGCACGCCTACATCTCAGATCGCTGCAACTATTCATGCTCAGTCAGTGGAACGGGGATTACACAGATTTGTCCCCTCTGCTAAATCTGGATCAAGAGACCAGAGATTCTCTTCTCTGGTGGTTATCTCGGGTCCATCTTTCCAAAGGTATGACCTTTCGCAGGCCAGATTGGACAATTGTAACGACAGATGCCAGCCTTCTAGGTTGGGGTGCAGTCTGGTATTCCCTGAAGGCTCAGGGATCGTGGACTCAGGAGGAGAAACTCCTCCCAATAAATATTCTGGAGTTAAGAGAAATATTCAATGCTCTTCTAGCTTGGCCTCAGCAACCCTGAGGTTCATCAGATTTCAGTCGGACAATATCACGACTGTGGCTTACATCAACCATCAAGGGGGAACCAGGAGTTCCCTAGCGATGTTAGAAGTCTCCAAGATAATTCCCTGGGCAGAGACTCACTCTTGCCACCTATCAGCAATCCATATCCCAGGTGTAGAGAACTGGGAGGCGGATTTTCTAAGTCGTCAGGCTTTTCATCCGGGGGAGTGGGAACTCCATCCGGAGGTGTTTTCTCAAATGGTTCATCGTTGGGGCAAACCAGAACTGGATCTCATGGCGTCTCGCCAGAACGCCAAACTTACTTGTTACGGATCCAGGTCCAGGGACCCAGAAGCGGCACTGATAGATGCTCTAGCAGCACCTTGGTTCTTCAACCTGGCTTATGTGTTTCCACCGTTTCCTCTGCTCCCTCGACTGATTGCCAAAAAGAGAGCATCGATGATCTTGATAGCGCCTGCGTGGCCATGCAGGACCTGGTATGCAGACCTAGTGGACATGTCATCCTTTCCACCGTGGACCCTGCCTCTGAGACAAGACCTTCTAGTACAAGGTCCTTTCAATCATCCGAATCTAATTTCTCTGAGACTAACTGCATGGAGATTGAACGCTTGATTTTATTAAAGCGTGGCTTCTCCGAGTCAGTCATTGATACCCTTATACAGGCACGAAAGCCTGTCACCAGGAAAATCTACCATAAGATATGGCGTAAATACCTTTTTTGGTGTGAATCCAAGAATTACTCATGGAGTAAGGTTAGGATTCATAGGATATTGTCCTTTCTCCAAAAGGGTTTGGAAAAAGGATTATCAGCTAGTTCTTTAAAGGGACAGATTTCTGCTCTGTCTGTTCTTTTGCACAAGCGTCTGGCAGAAGTTCCAGACGTTCAAGCTTTCTGTCAGGCTTTGGTTAGAATTAAGCCTGTGTTTAAACCTGTTGCTCCCCCATGGAGCTTAAACTTGGTTCTTAAAGTTCTTCAAGGGGTTCCATTTGAACCCCTTCATTCCATTGATATCAAACTTTTATCTTGGAAAGTTCTGTTTTTGATGGCTATTTCCTCGGCTCGGAGAGTGTCTGAGTTATCTGCTTTACAATGTGATTCTCCTTATCTGATTTTCCATTCAGATAGTTCTGCGTACAAAACCTGGGTTTTTACCTAAGGTAGTTTCTAACAAGAATATCAATCAAGAGATTGTTGTTCCATCATTGTGTCCTAATCCTTCTTCAAAGAAGGAACGTCTTTTACATAATCTGGACGTGGTCTGTGCTTTAAAGTTTTACTTACAAGCTACAAAAGATTTTCGCCAAACATCTACACTGTTTGTTGTTTACTCTGGACAGAGGAGACGTCAAAAAGCTTTGGCAACCTCTTTCTTTTTGGCTTCGGAGCGTAATACGCTTAGCCTATGAGACTGCTGGACAGCAGCCCCCTGAAAGGATTACAGCTCATTCTACTAGAGCTGTGGCTTCCACCTGGGCCTTTAAAAATGAGGCTTCTGTTGAACAGATTTGCAAGGCGGCGACTTGGTCTTCGCTTCATACCTTTTCAAAATTCTACAAATTTGATACTTTTGCTTCTTCAGAGGCTATTTTTGGGAGAAAGGTTCTACAGGCAGTGGTTCCTTCCATTTAAGCCTGCCTTGTCCCTCCCTTCATCCGTGTACTTTAGCTTTGGTATTGGTATCCCACAAGTAATGGATGATCCGTGGACTGGATACACCTTACAAGAGAAAACATAATTTATGCTTACTTGATAAATTTATTTCTCTTGTGGTGTATCCAGTCCATGGCCCGCCCTGTCTTTTTAAGGCAGGTCTAAATTTTTATTTAAACTACAGTCACCACTGCACCCTATGGTTTCTCCTTTCTCGGCATGTTTCGGTCGAATGACTGGATATGGCAGTTAGGGGAGGAGCTATATAGCAGCTCTGCTGGGTGAATCCTCTTGCACTTCCTGTAGGGGAGCAGATAATATCCCAGAAGTAATGATGACCCGTGGACTGATCACACAACAGAAGAAAGGAATTTATCAGGTAAGCATAAATTATGTTTTTTTGAAGGGACTAAAGGGGTCATTGTGGCTTTGTTTTGAGTTTTGTAACTCACATGGTTAATTAAGAGACACTCTGGTGTTTCTCTGGTAGGCCTCAAAACATCGAGTGCGGTGGGAGGGGCCTAATTTCGCGCCTCAGTTGCGCAGTTTCCTTTCCCCTGAGACATATCACTGCTTCTCCTGTCGTTTCTGCTGTGTTTGAGGGTTGTTAAAGAAGTTTTTTTCCCCCACAAATCGTTCTGAAGGGCAGGTAGGAGCCACAGCAGAGCTGTGGCATGGTGCTGAAAGTCTTTTTTACTGGGGTTAACGTTTATTCAATCCGTTTTTGCCATTAAAGGGTTAATTGTTTATTTGCATAGCTGTGCAAAGTTACTAAGCCTTTATAATGCTACTGTAAAAATTTCGTTAAGTTTACTGCTTTTTTTACACTTTTTTGCAGAACTGGTGCAGCTTTTTTTCTCTTAAAGGCACAGTACCGTTTTATTTCTAAGTGTTTTTTACTTTGATTACAGTGTTTTCCAAGCTTGCTTGTTACATTACTAGCCTGTTTAACATGTCTGACACCAAGGAAAATCCTTGTTTATTATGTTTGGAAGCCATTGTGGAACCCCTTCTTAGAATGTGTCCCAATTGTACTGATATGTCTATAAACTATAAAGAGCATATATTAGCACTTAAAAATAGAGCAATAGATGATTCTCAGTCTGAAGTAAATGAGGGTTCGCCATCTAGCTTTCCCCAAGTGTCACAACCAGTAACGCCCGCACAAGTGACGCCAAGTACCTCTAGTGCGTCAAATTCTTTTACTTTACAAGACATGGCCACAGTTATGAATACAACCCTCACAGAGGTTTTATCTAAACTGCCTGGTTTACAAGGAAGCGGGACAGCTATGGGTTTAGGAAAAATTCTGAGGAGTCTGACGCTTTAGTAGCCGTATCTGATATGGCCTCACAGTGCTCTGAAGTAGGGGTGAGGGATTTGTTATCTGAGGGAGAAATTTCTGATTCAGGAAAGACGCTTCCTCAGACAGATTCTGATATGACGGCCTTTAAATTTAAGCTTGAACACCTCCGCTTATTGCTCAGCGAGGTATTAGCGACTCTAGATGATTATGACCCTATAGTGGTTCCAGAGAAATTGTGTAAAATGGATAAATACTTAGAGGTTCCTGTTTACACTGATGTTTTTCCAGTTCCTAAGAGGATTGTGAATTTTATTACTAAGGAGTGGGATAGACCAGGTATTCCGTTCTCTCCCCTCCTGTTTTTAAGAAAATGTTTCCCATATCTGACGCCATGCGGGACTCGTGGCAGACAGTCCCTAAGGTGGATGGAGCTATTTCTACTCTGTCTAAGCGTACAACTATACCTATCGAAGACAGTTGTGCTTTCAAAGATCCTATGGATAAAAAATTAGAGGGTCTCCTGAAGAAAATTTTTGTTCATCAGGGTTTTTCTCTTCAACCTATTGCGTGCATTGTTCCTGTAACTACTGCAGCTGCTTTCTGGTTTGAGGCTCTAGAAGAGGCTCTTCAGATGGAGACTCCATTAGAGGAGATTATGGACAGAATCAAGGCCCTTAAATTGGCTAATTCTTTTATTACAGATTTTCAACTGGCTAAATTAGCGGCAAAGAATTCAGGTTTTGCCATTTTAGCACGCAGGGCGTTATGGCTTAAGTCCTGGTCTGCTGATGTGTCATCCAAATCTAAACTTTTGAACATCCCTTTCAAAGGAAAGACCCTACTCGGGCCTGAACTGAAAGAGATTATTTCAGACATCACTGGAGGGAAAGGTCATGCCCTTCCTCAGGATAGATCAAATAAGATGAAGAGTGGTTCCGTTTCGGCTTCCTCTGCTGCAATGCAAGAGGGGAATTTTGCCCAATCCAAGTCAGTGTGGATACCTAACCAGGCTTGGAACAAGGGTAAACAGGCCAAGAAGCCTGCAGCTGCCTTTAAGACAGCATGAAGGGGTAGCCCCCGATCCGGGACCTGATCTAGTAGGGGGCAGACTCTCTCTCTTCGCTCAGGCTTGGGCAAAAGATGTTCATGATCCCTGGGCTTTAGAAATCGTGTCCCAGGGATATCTTCTGGAATTCAGACTCCCTTCCACGGGGGAGATTTAATATTTCTCGATTGTCTGTAAACCAGACAAAGAGAGAGGCGTTCTTACGCTGTGTAGAAGATTTGCTTACCATGGGGGTGATCCGCCCAGTCCCAAAAAGAGGAACAGGAACTTGGGTTCTACTCAAACCTGTTTGTGGTTCCCAAAAAAGAGTGAACTTTCAGACCAATCTTGGATCTCAAAATTCTAAACAAGTTCCTCAAGGTTCCATCATTCAAGATGGAGACCATTCGGACTAATCTGCCTCTGATCCAGGAAGGTCAATATATGACTACCGTGGACTTAAAGGATGCGTATCTACACATCCCTATTCACAGAAATCATCATCAATTTCTCAGATTTGCCTTTCTAAACAGGCATTACCAGTTTGTGGCTCTTGCCTTTGGGTTAGCCACGGCTCCAAGAATTTTCACAAAGGTGCTAGGGTCCCTTCTGGCGGTTCTACGACCTCGGGGCATAGCAGTGGTGCCTTATCTAGACGACATCTTAATTCAGGCATCGACTTTTCAGCTAGCCAAGTCTCACACGGACATTGTGTTGGTTTTTCACTGGTGGAAGGTGAACATAAAAATGAGTTCTCTCTTCCTCTCACAAGAGTTTCCTTTCTGGGGACTCTGATAGATTCGGTAGAAATGAAAATATTTCTGATGGAAGTCAGAAAATCAAAACTCTTAACCACTTGCCAAACTCTTCATTCCATTCCTCAGCCATCTGTGGCTCAGTGTATGGAGGTAATCAGACTCATGGTAGCGGCAATGGACATAGTTCCTTTTGCCCGCCTACACCTCAGACCACTGCAGCTATGCATGCTCAAACAGTGGAATGGGGATTATGCAGATTTATCTCTTCAACTGCATCTGGACCAGGAGACCAGAGATTCTCTTCTCTTGTGGTTGTCTCAGGACCACCTGTCTCAGGGAATGTACTTCGCAGGCCAGAGTGGCTCATTGTAACGACAGATGCCATCCTGCTAGGCTGGGGTGCAGTCTGGAACTCCCTGAAAGCACAGGGCTTATGGTCTCGGGAGGAATCTCTTCTTCCGATAAACATCCTAGAACTGAGAGCGATATTCAAGGCGCTTCAGGCATGGCCTCAGCTTGCTGCAGCCAAATTCATCAGGTTTCAGTCGGACAACATCACGACTGTAGCTTATATCAATCATCAAGGAGGAACAAGGAGTTCTCTAGCGATGATGGAGGTAACCAAAATAATTCGATGGGCAGAGGATCACTCTTGTCATCTCTCAGCAATCCAGATCCCAGGAGTAGAGAACTGGGAGGCGGATTTTCTAAGTCATCAGACTTTTCATCCGGGGGAGTGGGAACTCCATCCGGAGGTATTTGCTCAGCTGATTCAGCTATGGGGCACACCAGAATTAGATCTGATGGCGTTGCGTCAGAATGCCAAACTTCCTCGTTACGGGTCCAGGTCCCGGAATTCCAAGGCGGTACTGATAGATGCTCTAGCAGTGCCTTGGTCCTTGAATCTGGCCTACGTATTTCCACCGCTTCCTCTCCTTCCACGTCTGGTTGCCAAAATCAAGCAGGAGAGAGCTTCTGTGATTCTGATAGCACCTGCTTGGCCACGCAGGACTTGTTATGCAGACCTAGTGGGCATGTCCTCGGTTCCACCGTGGACCCTGCCAATGAGGCGGGACCTTCTAATCCAAGGTCCGTTATCACATCCAAATCTAATTTCTCTGCGTCTGACTGCTTGGAGATTGAACGCCTAGTTCTATCAAAGCGTGCGTTCTCTGAGTCAGTCATTGATACCCTGATTCAGGCTAGAAAGCCTGTCACCAGGAAGATCTATCATAAGATTTGGCGCAAATATCTTTATTGGTGTGAATCCAAAGGTTACTCGTGGAGTAAGATTAGGATTCCTAGAATATTGTCTTTTCTCCAAGAGGGTTTGGAGAAGGGATTATCAGCTAGTTCTCTAAAAGGACAAATATCTGCTTTGTCTATTCTACTACACAAATGTCTGGCAGATGTCCCAGACGTTCAAACTTTTAGTCAGGCTTTGGTCAGAATTAAGCCTGTATTTAAGCCTGCTGCTCCGCCTTGGAGCCTAAACTTAGTCCTTAGAGTTCTTCAAGGGGTTCCGTTTGAACCTATGCATTCCATAGATATTAAATTTCTATCTTGGAAAGTTTCTGAGCTATCTGCTTTACAGTGTGATTCCCCTCATCTTATTTTCAATTCAGATAAGGTGGTTTTGTGTACCAAACCTGGTTTTCTTTCTAAGGTTGTTTCTAATAAGAATATCAATCAAGAGATTGTTGTTCCTTCTCTGTGTCCTAATCCTTCATCAAAGAAGGAACGTCTGTTGCACAATCTTGATGTGGTTCGTGCTTTAAAGTTCTACTTACAAGCAACCAAAGATTTCCGTCAAACATCTTCACTGTTTGTTGTCTATTCTGGTAAGCGGAGAGGCCAAAAGGCTACGGCTACCTCTCTTTCCTTTTGGCTGAAAAGCATCATCCGTTTGGCCTATGAGACTGCTGGACAGCAGCCTCCTGAAAGAATTACTGCTCATTCTACTAGAGCTGTGGCTTCCACATGGGCTTTTAAAAATGAGGCTTCTGTTGAACAGATTTGTAAGGCGGCAACTTGGTCTTCGCTTCATACTTTTTCCAAATTTTCCAAATTTGATACTTTTGCTTCTTCAGAGGCTATTTTTGGGAGAGAGGTTCTACAAGCAGTGGTGCCTTCCGTTTAAGGTCCCTGTCTTGTCCCTCCCTTCATCCGTGTCCTAAAGCTTTGGTATTGGTATCCCACAAGTAAGGATGAATCCGTGGACTTGATACATCTTACAAGAGAAAACATAATTTATGCTTACCTGATAAATTTGTTTCTCTTGTGATGTATCGAGTCCACGGCCCGCCCTGTTTATTACGACAGGCATATATATATTTTTATTTTTTAAACTTTCAGTCACCACTGCACCCTATAGTTTCTCCTTTTTCTTCCTAGCCTTCGGTCGAATGACTGAGGGGTGGAGCTAAGGGGGAGCTATATAGACAGCTCTGCTACTGGTGCACTCTCTGCCACATCCTGTAGGGAAGGAGAATATCCCACAATTAAGGATGAATCCGTGGACTCAATACATCAAAAGAGAAATAAATTTATCAGGTAAGCATAAATTATGTTTTTCTGTATACATATGTGTATGTGTTGTATATAGCGATATATTTTATAGCAACCAGCGCTATTTTATTTCTATATTCTTATATGTGATATTTATGTTAAGAGAGAGCTTGAGGAGGATCTCTCTGATTTTAGAAATTAGCAGCCGGTGATATAATTTGTTTAATATTAGTTCTGACTAAGTCAGATCTTGTGACTAAGTTAACTATACCAATTTGTGGAGCGCTTTTTTAATCTTCGGGTCTTCTTTGGTTTTTACCAAGAATTCTACTTGTATTCTAATATAGAGTGTGTGTGTGTGTGTGTGTGTATGTATATATATATATATATATATATATATATATATATATATATATATATGTGTGTGTATATATATATATATATATATATGTGTGTATATATATATATATAAATATGTGTGTGTGTGTGTATATATATATATATATATATATATATATAAATATGTGTGTGTGTATGTATATATATATATATATATATATAAATATGTGTGTGTGTATGTATATATTTGTGTGTGTGTGTGTATGTATGTGTGTATATATATATATATATATATATATATATGTGTATGTATGTGTGTGTGTATAGAAGATTCCAATAAACACATTTTTGAGATTTATTTTTAATATATATTTAAAACTTTTTTTTTTGTGTGGCATATTTCTTAATTCTGAGAATAGCTAGTTGAAACCATCATCCACTGAAAACTAATTTTTATGCCCCAAAAGTATTTGTTGTTTTCATAGGTAAATAATAAAAAAAAACCATGAAGTAGAGCTGCAACAACTAATCGTCATAATCGATAATAATCGATTATGAAAATAGTTGTCAACGAATCTCATAATCGATTAATCGGTTTGCAATTAGTTGGTCTGTGCACTACTCCAGCTGCTTTATAACACTGAGCTCCTGCACATGGTATTGTGTTTTATGGTTATGTCCTTAGCCTAAAGGACGTCTACAGACGTCTACTTTTCACTTTTTCTGGACAGTATACGTTTACAACTACCCCTGGCTTATGTGCAACCCAGATATAATAGTCATCACTTGGATTGTTTATATTAAATCAGGTTATTTGAAACTATGCTTTTCATGATATAGTGCTGAGCTTGTTGTTTACACCTTGCCCCTAGACTGATGGGAGTTATTTAAATTGATTTGCACTATTATCTGTTTGCACAATTATTAGCGTATTGCTTGCTATTGCTGATTATATGTACTGTATAAATAAATGTGTAAGGCTTTGTCCTGTTATTGATATACAGTCCTTAGCGCTTTTGATTTTGTTTTTTATTGTTTTTTTTATATTTTTAATAAATTGTGATAATATGTACCAGATTCAACCTTTATAAGTATATATTCGTTATTTTTAGAGCGGACTAGATATTTCCCCTAACCTTATAGCTGGTTATTTACCATTGCATATAGATATTCAAGATATTTTTATGTTAGAATGAAGTCAAGGGTTACTTTATTGAGAGGTCCCTTGCCAAGGTAGAAAACACTTAGCATTAGTGAAGAGCTAACACAGATAAATATCCCACTTTGGTGAAATTGGCAAAACCCTACTTATACACCTCAACAGCCTTTTCTCTGCTGCAGGAAATATAGCTGCAAACAGAGAACCAGCCTTAGCCAGAAGCATGTGGACATGTTGAGATTTTTTAATTTCAATGCAAAGTTTCTGAAAGAGTGAATAACAGAATGTTATTAACAGTGATAGTCTAACTCTCTAGTTCTACCTCTTTTCAAAGTTTGTGGTTTTCTTTTGTTTAATTATAAAACTGTGCTCTGCTGCTTAAAAATTGAAGAAACAGTTGTGTTAATGTAAAGTTTTAGTCTGAAGTTTATATTTGTAACATTCATTATGTGGATTTTATTTAAAACATAGAAAACGATTGATTCTCTTTTTATCCGATTAGTCGATTAATCGAAAAAATAATCGGTCGATTAATCGATTATGAAAATAATCGTTAGTTTCAGCCCTACCATGAAGGCTCTATTTCTGTGTAAACAGTGATAGCAAAAAATGCTAAAATGTCTCTGGTACTTTAGTCAAATTTTTCTTTGAATTCAAAGTAGCGAAGGGGTTAATACTAAATCTTATAAGTATTAAAATAGCAAAAAGTATTTGTAATTCATTCTTTCAGTATTTAATGAATATGATTTGATCTAACAGTCGCTCAGAAAATCACATTGTCCGTATGTATTTTTTTTTTTGCAGATTTTATACAATGGTAGATATGAAGAAAATGTCCTTAAACATGTCACATCTTTTATTTCTATTTTTGTGTTCTCCTTGGGGTATTAATTAATGAAATTTACGGTTTGTTTTTGTTTTTTTCCCTGAATAATCTTTCCAATTATGCAGAGGCGGAATCCAAGCCATGGACATGCTAGGAAGAGAGCCAAGGTACACTTCCATACAGCGCATACCACCCACATATTAGATGCAATTATTTGTACTTGCACCATTTTGATTGCATCCAATTTTGTTTTTCCTGGTTGATGTTGCAAGCATAGTTCTTTAAAGGGACACTATACACCAATGTTCCTGTAACTGCAAGTAATAGACACTACTATAAAGAAGAATATGCAGAGATACTGATCTAAACATCCAGTATAAAACCTTTTAAAAACTTACTTAGAAGCTCCCAGATTAGCACTGATAAGGTAGTCTGGGACACCCACTGGAAAAGGCTGGGTAAGCAAAAAGAGCAGATACTACCCCCCCCCCCCCCGCATATGAAAAGACAGATTACATATACATCTGGCACTGTGGGGCTTGGTTAGGAGTATGAAAATCATGAAAATGTTCTAAAAAAAACAAACAAAAAAAAAATGCAAATCTGTACATTGTTATAAAAACACTACCAGATGAAATATATAAATGGATCATCTACAAAACATTTGTGCAAAGAAAAATCTAGTTTACAATGTCCCTTTAATAGAATTTATGCATGCAGTACTGAACCACATGTAGCATTTTTTATCATTTAATGTGTTCCCACTAGGGATGCACCGAAATTTCGGCCGCAGAAAGTTTCGGCCGAAAATGGCATTTTTGGCTATTTCGGTTTTCGGTTTTTTTGCCTGTTATTTTCGGTAAAATTATTGTGTAGCATGTTTCAAATTTGATGCTAGCCTAGCTGCTGTTTAAGTTGACTTACTTGACTAACTGTTCTGCATATAATGAGTTTTATAGGACTATACTTTATTTGGATAATTGGTAAAAAAAAAACCCTGTTAAATATGATTCTGTTACATAGAACTAAATGAAGAATAATACAGTATATTGATATTTATAATTGTTTTAAGTAGGAATGCACCACAATTTTGGTCACAGAAACATTTTGGCCGAAAATGGCATTTTTTTTTTTCTTGGTAAAATTATTGTGTAGCATATTATTGTTTTAAGATATTTTTGTCCAATTTTAGTGTGTTACTTTCAATAAAAGTGTGGGCTTTTTTTATTGGCTCTAATTATGCAAAAAAAAAACTAAAAAAAAAATAATTTGAAAAAATACATTTTCGGTATCAGTTTCGGTTTTCGGCCAAGTGCATCCCGGATTTTCGGATTCGGTTTCGGTCCAGAATTTCCATTTCGGTGCATCACTAGTTCCCACTGATTCATTTCATTTGCTGGAGTGTATTCAGTTGTTTACAAATCCCTATTTTACCTTTATTTAATTTGAAAAAGCTGAATTTGCTGTTAAAGCTGCCACCTGTACTGCTGTATTGTCTATAGAAAATCAAGAGATAACAGTGTAATTTAATTTCCCAATACTTGGAATATAATAAACACTCATGATGTGTTTTGCCTCAGTAAATTGCCACTTTAATATTTTCTCAATAACTTCTTATACTAAAATTGCAGTACATCTTGATTTATTTATAAATCTGCTGACTCAGTCCATTTAAATGGCCGTGAAAATAATGGGTTTAGGTGTCAATGACCAACATTTCATACATGTCGTACCTTGCAGCTGGTATAGTAAGTTATCAGGAACTATTTAAGGGTGCACCTATTTTAAGTATGATGTTTCTTTAAATCTTAGAGTAAGCTGAATAAATGTGACAGATTTGCAAATGAGTGTGTATAGCATGCAAATACTTGTGTATTTTTCTGCATCCTCCAGTTTCTAGTGACCTGGCTGTATTTTTCCCACCACTATCATATTATGACTGTATTTGAAACACTGCCATTTAGTCAAGTAACAATGAACATTTCAGACAAAGGTTGATGTGACTTATAGGTTGCTCCTAGTGTATTTATTGTCGAAGATTCATTGATGCATATATTAAATAAAATAAATTAAAATTGAATGATTACGGTATACTCACAAAATTATGATTATTGTAGAGTATATATTTAAAAAAAAAAAAAAAAAAAAAAAAGTCCAATGTTTTTTCGGTTATGAAACTTCCATTCTGTTGCTATCCTTTGTTCAACATGGTTGTAAACACTGTTGTGAACATAGCTGCCATACAGCGATAATGATAGGTATATGCTTCTGAGCCTTGGTATGCTATCATGGAAAGGATACTAAGGCAAAAAAAAAAAATTGGTAATAGAAATACACTGTATTTTCTTCCTAAAACGGGGAGAGTCCACAGCTGCATTCATTACTTTTGGGAAATACAGAACCTGACCACCAGGAGGAGGCAAAGAGACCTCAGCCAAAGGCTTAAATACCTCCCCCACTTCCCTCATCCCCCAGTCATTCTTTGCCTTTCGTCACAGGCGGTTGGCAGAGAACTGTAAGAAGATTTCTGAATAGTCTCTTATGGATGGTAGTACTCTTATAGATGGGACTGGAGTTTTAAGTAGTCCTGTCAGCCTCTCAGTGAGAGCTTGGATGAAAGTTGGAGTCTGGAGATGCAGGGAGAGTCTTTCTGCGAAACCATCCCAACTTATATCAACAGCTCCATAAGCAATCAACGTTGACGAGTTTCGCTGCCTGCTTTCTTCACTCAAGTCCATGTAAGAAGCGACGCTACTATCTGTCACACTTGAAGGACCGTGTTACTGTTCCAAGGCATAGATTCCGGTAAGGTTGTTTAATTTTCCTTTCACTGGGGGAATATAATGTAATGATAGAACACAGGGTCTCAGTAGGACTCCTTTATATTTATGGATTCTAGGGTTAATATCTCCTGGGGGGGGATTATTGAACAGTGGGGGACTTAAATCATATTTGTTATGTGATTCTGTTTGCTTATGTGTAGTGATGTTGGGGCTCATGGAACGTACAGGTTTTTCGAGCTACGCAGTTTCTTGATGGAAATGGCAAGCTTTTCCTTGGCCTGTAGGTTGCACCTCGTGACCGGGTGTGGTCACGTTTTTGTTCTCCATTTACATATTCTTGACTGAGTGTCAGTGGAAAGGGTCTGTTCTCTACTTGTCTGGGTCATAGGAGGTGGTGAGTGCCCCAGCCATTGGGTGTGTGAGGTGCCCGTTATTTTTGTACAAAATTTCTTCGGTCAAGTTATGGAGGATTCTGATTTTTCTGAGGAGGATTTCTCGGATTCAGCTTAGATTGTATGGAGGCCCGAGTAATCCAGCCCAATCAATTATGTTCCGTATGCCGTAATAGAGTGCTCTTTTTTTCCTTTAGGGAGAGATTAGAGACCGCTGAGGCATCTGCCTCTGAGGATTCTGTGTCCCGTGAGGTGCGTTCCCTGAAATTTTCTGTTCCTACACAGGCAGTTGTCCTAAATACCGTTACCCCTTCTCTGGAAGGAGTTTTATTTCCACCAGAGGTTGCGGCTCGGTTGCGCATGGCCATTTTCTTGGCGTTGGCGCATTTACAGCTTCCTGAGGGCCGGCGAAGAACTTATCATTGTCCTCTTAACCTGGGGGCGCCAGGTGAGACGGGTCTTTCCTCTGGAGGTGTGGTTCCCACTGAGGCTTCAGGGGTACTACCGTCAGGGTCGGGGCCTTCAAATGCCCCGTCGGAGATGGATTTTGCCTTTAGATTCAGACTGACGCGCCCGCGTCTACTGCTGAGGCAGGTATTAGAGGCTTTGGACAATATCAGTCTTTATTTGCCTCCGGATCCTCAGTCTTCTGATTCTGATGGCGAACAGCGCTAGATGAGTGGAAGGATGTGGATCTTACTCCTGATTGTCTTTTATCTGTGCATCCCAGTTCTGAGCTCTTCAGGAATCAGGTCTCTGACAGGCTCGCCCTGTTAGTGTTTCTATCCTTTTTGGCGTACACCTGCGTGTGCTGCCTACTTTCTTTTGATCCAGTTAGGATGTGTTTAATTTTTTCCCAGAGATCGAGACTTTTTTTTTTTTTTTTAAATTTATCCTTTTAGGAAACTTTTTTCTTCTCTGGGATTTTGATACTAGCGATTTTATGGTCACGATGGTTGTTACTTCCGGCAGAAGTAAAAAAAAATAAAAATAAATAAAAAAAAAAAAATATATATATATATATATATATATTTATTTGTGTGTGTATATATAACACAGAGAAAGTCCAGCACTCACTGACAAGCTCTCAGCTAAGATTTAAAAGCAAAAATGGAAAGGTTAGTTACCGCATCTGGCCAAATGGGACAAGCCCAGGTACCACGTCAAGGTCTTTTCCAATACCTGGGACCCTAAAACAACCACACATTGCAAGCTCTCAAATCCAAACAAACTGGGAACAAGGGAAGGGTGCACAGGCTTATGTAATCACCCTAGACATATACAAAACACAGAAGGGGACTGCACTCTCATACTGGACCGGGTACACATCCCATGACCCTGCAACATGCCCAGCCCTGGGTGCTCACCAGCACTCACAAGAAGCTGTGCTGTCCCCAGAGTCACAGGCAGTTAACCCCAGACAGGTCTGGGTGCAAGAACCATAGGGAAAATTACAAAACATAATTAATACAACACACAGAGAAAGTCCAGCACTCACAAGTTCTCAGTTAAGATTTAAAAGCAAAAATGGAAAGGTTAGTTACCGCATCTGGCCAAATGGGACAAGCCCAGGTACCACGTTAAGGTCCATGTTGCAGGGTCATGGGATGTGTACCCGGTCCGGTATGAGAGTGCTGTCCCCTTCCGTGTTTTGTATATGTCTTGGGTGATTACATAAGCCTGTGCACCCTTCCCTTATTCCCAGTTTGTTTGGATTTGAGAGCTTGCATTGTGTGGCTGTTTTAGGGTCCCAGGTATTGGAAAGGACCTTGACGTGGTACCTGGGCTTGTCCCATTTGGCCAGATGCGGTAACTAACCTTTCTATTTTTGCTTTTAAAGTTAGCTGAGAGCTTGTGAGTGCTGGACTTTCTCTGTGTGTTGTATTAATTTGTTTTGTAATTTTCCCTATGGTTCTTGCACCCAGATCTGTCTGGGGTTAACTGCCTGTGACTCTGGGGACAGCACAGCTTCCTGTGAGAGTGCAGTCCCCTTCAGTGTTTTGTATATGTGTGTGTGTGTGTGTGTATGTATATGTATGTATGTATATATATTATGACAATGTTTAAGCCTCGGAGCTCATTTGTCTGTCTTTTGTCTGTTTGTTTAGTCTAGCCCTGCTAGGGTTTAGAACAGTGTTAATTTTGACATCAAATTTAGATTTAGATTTAGTCTTTTGACTAAAATGCCATTTTAGAAAATAAATGTGTTCAGAGTGCCTCAAATGGGCTAGGTGTTATACAGTGTGTAGAGTGTGTATTTAGAAATATTTTAATTGTAAATCTAGTACTTTACACAAGAATAAAACATGCCACGGTGGGTACAGTGGTAATAAATGACAATAAAAACAATAAGATGTGGATCCACTCTTGTACAAATTAAATATTGAATATATCTATATAAAAACACTGAATAATAAAATGATGCAGAGGTAATTTTAATGGTAGCCCCAATAAAAATATGAAAAAGTTAAAATTCCAAACAATGTCTGAAAGAAATCAATTCAATGTGTGGATTAAAAAATACAGTAAATCAAATGAATGGATTGCTGATATCGACTAGGAGGAGGATACCGTAAGAGATATTGTGTACCAGTGTTGGTGGTGATAATGTGTATAGAAAAGGGAGTGAAAAATTATCCTTAGTGATTGCAAATATAAAGAAAACAGACAGTGTCAACTTGATTATTCAAAAGTGAAAAAAATAATGTGAAAAATTGAAAAGTTTACAAAGGAAAAAATGAAAAAAATGCTGCTCAAAAAATGAAAAAAAAAGAGTACAAAGTCAGTGATAAAAAAAAGAAAAAAGAAAAAAGAGAACAAAGTCCGTGATTGTAATCCAACAAACAAAATCCTAAAAAAGGCTAAATGTGAAGAGCCAAATAAAAGTCAAAAGTTAATAATGTGTAGAAAAGGAAACCTTTTTTTCCTAGTGGTGAGAGTCCGTCTGAGGTTCCTCATGGTGAGAATAAAGTCAACGGTCTTTTAGGTCAAACCAAATTAATGGGCTAGTGTTCCTGTTCCTGATGGTGAGAACCTTTGGTGGTTGGGAGAAACTCCAATCCAAAAAAAAAAATATTTTTTTCTTTTTAAATCATAAATTAAATCTAAAGGCAAATAAAAACAACAATAGTGTAGATGGTACTAAAAACTTATATAAAATCAGAATAGGGCTTACCAGCTGTGGTCAACACGTTTCGGCCTCCTCTAGGCCTTTCTCAAGACATAAAATGCCATTTTAGTTTTAGTTGTATCATCTGAATTGTTTTAGTTTTAGTAGACTGAATCTCCAGTAGATTTTAGTCAACTAAAATCTAAGGGGTTTAGATAAAGTGTAATGCATTTTTAAGCATTTCTCTATAATTTGCAAACTGATTATGTACTCCAGTGGTAAACATAACACCTGTTATTATTTATAGGATTAAGATTTAAACATGCAATACAGACACAGATTTAGCTGTGATATATATAAAACATCTTTATTAAACATATTTTTAAATAAAACCAAGTTTCATAAACAAACAGTAGTGCAACTTTAAAATATAAAAAAAGCTGTATTGGCTGTATTGCACATATTACCCTATATAAAAAACTTAAACCGTTCTCTGTTAATTAAAACAAGTATCAAGTAACTGGAGGTTCTTTCTGACTTTCTTATCTGTTTTTTCCCTTCTTTCAGTTAGTGAAAGTGTGTTTTGGGAGTGAGTTTGTTGTTTCCCTTGCCATTGTTTATGGAGAGGTTTTTGTTTGTGTGATTCTATAGAGTGGGACTTGTGCCTCCTCAGAGGCTGTTGTGCTCAGTGGAGTCCAGAATTTAGAGTGATCTTTAATTGGGATCCTTATGGTTCTAATTGATGGGCAGTTACCTTGTCCTCTTTCCATATGTTTGTTGTTCCTGCTTCTGTTGTAGTTTTTTTTTTATTGGGATTCCGGGTTGTCAGGCTGTGGTGCCTTCAGAATGGGCCGCCTTTTTGTTCCCGCCCGATTTGCATTCAGTGTCCTCTATAAGCTTGGGTATTGATTTCCCAAAAGTAATGAATGCAACTGTGGACTCTCCCCGTTTTAAGAAGAAAAACTTAAATTATGCTTACCTGATAATTTTCTTCTGTACAGGGAGAGTCCACAGCTCCCCACCCGTTTTTTTTTCTGTGGGCGGCCTTAAATTCTTTTATTATTCGTTCTTCTGGCACCTTTTTTTTTTCACCCTGATATTTCTCCTACTTTTCCTTGTTCACTTGGCAGAATGACTGGGGGATGAGGGAGGTGGGGGAGGTATTTAAGCCTTTGGCTGGGGTGTCTCTGCCTCCTCCTGGTGGCCAGGTTCTGTATTTCCCAAAAGTAATGAATGCAGCTGTGGACTCTCCCTGTACAGAAGAAAAGAAAATGTTCAGGTAAGCATAATTTAAGTTTTTTATATTAGTACATCCTATACTATAAAAGGCCAAGTGTGTTTGTCCGAAGCTGTCATGCGCAGTAGAGACAGCACGAGGACAAACACACCTGGCCTTAAATCCCTACCTGATCTCCCGACTGCCACAAGCAGAAGTGGGCGTGGCCGAGCGTACACGGGGGCGTGACCGACAGTGAAGGGGCGTGTCCTAGCGTGAACGCTCGTGAAGGGGGCGGGGCCTAGCATGATGGTCCGTGAAGGGGCCGAGCCTAGCGTGAAGGTGCGTGAAGGGGACGGGGCCGTGAATGTCCGTGGAGAGAGCTCAAACAACTCGATAGAGGGGAGAGAGAGATCAAGAGGGGAGAGAGAGATCAAGAGGGGAGAGAGAGATCAAGAGGGGAGAGAGAGAGAGAGAAGGGGGAGAGAGAGAGGGAGAGAAGGGGGGGAGAGAGAGAGGGGAGAGAGAGGGGGGGGAGAGAGAGGGGGTAGATGTGGATGGAGAGAGAGAGGGAAGAGAAAGGGGGAGAGAGAGGGGAGAGGGAGAGGAGGGATAGAGAGAGGGGAGAGGGAGAGGGGGAGAGAGAGTGAGGGGGGAGAGGGGGAGAGGGGGGAGAGAGAGACAGAGGGGGGAGATGGGGAGAGAGAGAGAGAGGGGAGAGAGAGCGCAAAAGAGAGGGGGGAAAGAGAGAGCGCAAAAGAGTGGGAGAGAACCAAGGGGTGGGACCACTGTACTGCAAAAAATGGCCCGTGTGAACGGGCTTTAGGACTAGTTATTTATAAATCACGAAACTTTAATTTTGACTTCCATATCCTTTTAATAATACCATATCTAAAAATATTTGTTTTTAGTTGAAATATGGGCTTTTTAGTATTGTCTTTGAAATGTTTTTGCATGTTAAAGGGCTTAGTAAAACTGAGGCTGTGGGTATTTTACATAAAACGGAAAATTCAAGAACAAAGGGTCATGATCTCAATCTGAAGGGTAGTAGATTCATTAGTAATTTGAGGAATCACTTCTTTACAGAAAGAGCGATTGATTTATTGAATAAACTTCAAGAGGTAGTAATGACAAACACTGTGGGGGGACAAGCATAAGGCTATCCTACAAACTAGATAGGTTTATACTTTTAGGTAATATCGGGCAGACTTGCTGGGCCTATGGCTCTTATCTGCCGTCAATATCTATGTTTCGATGTTGTGTTTAAGCATGGCGTCATACGGAAAGATGTAAATTAATTTGTTTAAACTCATGGTTTATATGTATCTTCATACACTAAGTGTATTATTTCAGCAATTTAGTCTGCAGGGTCCCTTTTTAGACGTTTGCTGAGGTGACTAAGCTAGTCTATCGTAGTTGCCAAAATGTAAAAAAAAAATAATCCACGTACCGTTTGCAGCTGTTGTGCTTGCTTCCGTTTGCCTAGCTCTGCCTACTCAGATCGACCCCCAAAATAAGCACATTAAAGGGACATGAAACCCGCATTTTTTCTTTCATGATTTAGAAAGAGCATGCAATTTTAAATAACTTTCTAATTTACTTCTATTATCTAATTTGCTTTATGCTCTTGATATTCTTTTCTGAAAAGCATATCTAGATAGGCTCAGTAGCTGCTGATTGGTGGCTTTACATAGATGCCTTGTGTGATTGGTTCACCCATGTGCATTGCATTTTCTTCAACAAAGGATATCTAAAGAATAAAGCAAAATAGATAACAGAAGTAAATTGGAAAGTTGTTTAAAATTGTATTATCTATCTGAATCATGTAACAACATTTTTGGGTTTAATGTCCCTTTAAATACTATTAGTATATTTAGCAATACTGAGTGCTTAAAGTTATAGGAGAATCAAATTTAATAATGATCAGATAGAGCATGTAATATTTAAATTCACTTCTGCTGCAAAATTAACAAGCACATAATGGACAATGATATAGCACTTACTCTGAATTTCAAATAAGCAGTAGATTTTTTTTTTTTTTTCCTGTCAAATTTATTTTTTTCTCCCATTTTCCGGCACCCTGTATCATGTGATAGACAACAGCCAATCACAGACTATTATAAGTATACCATGTGTGCTTGTGCACATACTCGGTAGAATCTTGTTCCCCAGAAAGTGTGTATATAAAAAGACAAAATTTGATAATGGAAGTAAATTGAAAAGTTTCTTAAAATTACATGCTCTATCTGAATCATAAAAGTTTTATTTTGACTTGAGTGTCCTTTTGAGCAAGCAATGGTTAAATGGTTAAATGATTAAACCTTCAGCATATTTATAGAAGGACACCACAAAGACCTAGTTTACATTAAAGGGACACTAAACCCAAAAATTTTTTGTTCATGATTCAGGTAGAGAATACAATTTTAAATAACATTCCAATTTACTTCTATTATCTTGCTTAATTATTTAGATATCCATTGTTGAAGAAATAGCAATGCACATGGGTGAGCCAATCACACAAGGCATCTATATGCAGCCACCAATAAGAAGCAACTGAGATATGCTTTTCAGCAAAGGATATCAAGGGAATGAAGCAAATTAGATAATAGAAGTAAATTAGAAAGTTGTTTAAAATTGCATGCTCTTGAAAATTGCATGCTCTAGTGGTTCCGGTGGAGGAGGAGCAAGGTGCGAGTTGCTGAGCTCTCTGCTCCAGTCCCACAGCTGCTGGCGGTTTTCCTCGTGCCTCACCCCAATTAGTGGGGTAGCTAACTGGATAGCTTGAGTTATCGTCTCTGGAACCAGTACAGTGATTTTACACCTTGCTGTTTAATAAAATAAGCCAAGCCAGAAGGAAGAAAAATCCTAACTCTTAAGAAGCTGTTTAAAAATAATATGGCTGATGCTAAAAACCCTTGAATAAAGACTTATCCTACTTGGCAACCCTTAGCCCTTATCTGGCTTTACGAAAGAGGAGCGGAGTATAAGGCAGCCAGAAAGGAGATAATTAAGCCCCACTTACTCATCTGTTAAGAAGGAAGATTCCCCTGCTCCCCTATGCAGTTACAGATGCATCTTCCATTCTACGGATCTCACTAATTGTGAAAGACGGCCCCTGCTGCGATTAGTGGTTTGTGCCAACCTCACGCACGCTGCCTCCTCTCACCTGTGTAGCCTGCCTGTCTCTGGACTTCTAAACGGCACTCGCCTGCATCAGACGGAACAAGCTTCCCTTCACTCTGAACAGACTGTGACGCTGAGCCGGCTTCAGTATCTCCGCAGTGCTCATACTACACCTCAGCTTCCGCATACCGCTGCTGAACCCTCCCCTCTCCCACCGGTGCTGCGTGAGAGGGGTAGGAACTGGAGCTTGCGTAGCGGAAGAGTAGGAACTACGCAGGCTCTCAGCAGAAATGGTCGGCTTGTTACTCCTCTCCCTCCTCTCCCACCGGTGCTGCGTGAGAGGGGGAGAGACTGCCAGCGACTGCGAGAAGTGTCCTGAAAGCTTATCGGTGAGACAGGCTCCTTACCGGAAAATTCTCTACTCCAACTGCTTACTAACATATGACAGGCGGGTGAGCGGTGGATGAGGGGAGGTAAGTCTTTTTTTCCTCCAGACTCAGCACTACCTAAAGCCACAAGTTTAATAAGCCGTAGGGGTGTGCAGGGGGATCAGTGGGCTTGAACACTCAGAAACCAGGCTGCTATAGCCAGGAAAGGGGTTAACTCTTTAGAAGGGGAAAAGTGCCACCCTCACATAAGGTTATACTTGGTTAAGGGCAGAAACGCTCCTGGCTGCGTACAAAAAGCAGCGATAAAAGAAACAGTAACCAAAATTTTTTGAACTCAAAAGAGACAGTCAAAGAAGAAGGAAAAGGAAAACATTTCTTTTTTATTAATATCATTCTATATTGCTAAAGGGACGCTTTGTGTTACACTGTTGCTGTATAATGTTGCAAATGTCTGATATTTAAAACCTGCTGAGACACACTTCACTCTCTCTTTTTCCCTGTTTTTTGCTAGTTCAGAAAGATCTGTTTAATCTTTGTCTTTGGCCTTAAATGATATAAAGAGTAATGAGTCAGGTATAAAATCTAAGAGAGCCCCCCCTTTTTTTTTTTTTTTTTTTTCTTTCTTCCTTATATGGAGTGATACTTAGTAGCTGCAGACCCAGGGGCCAATATAACTTTATTTTCTCTTGTTCATTCAAGAAAATAATTTAATTTAGCTACAGAAAGTTGTATGGTAACTGGCGGAAAATATAAATTAAATAAGCTCTAAAAAAGAAAGCTGAGTTTATCTATTGAATTATAGACAAAAAAATCAGGCTATAAATAACTCAGAACTTCATATTACCAAAATAGAGGGGAAGCTACTTGCTGAGTAGGAAAACTCTGATGTTATGCTCATATTTCCTGTCTTTTTTTCTTACTTTGTGTTCTTCCCTCTTGTGTTTATACAAAATTGTCTTTTGAGAAAAAGTTAATGGTACTTAGTATGATTATTGTATGCTGTGTAATCTGTAAAAGGTCTTAAAAATAGAACAAGGGTAATATATATTCGGGGCTGTTCAGTGAATCAATAACACAATTCCCAACCTTCTAATTGGTAGGAGCTAAGTATTCTGAGATACTATTAAGAAATATAAAATTACTACTAATACTAAATTAGGTAATTAAAACTACAGAAACAAAAAGGCAAAGCTGTAATTAAAAAAAAATTATTATAGGCTCAACCATAAATTGTTAATTCTGAATAAACGAAAAATAAACCTTAAAGAAGGCAGGACAATACAATAGCCTTGGAGTTTAAATAATTTTTTCTGTCCATTCGCTGTTGTAAGGGGGAAAGAAGGAAAAACACCCCACTGGAATTCCCATCACTTCTACAATCACAATTCACATTTTTTTTTTCAAATTTCAACTAGAAACACCTCTTCACTTCTCCGCCCCCCTTTTTTTTTTTTTTTTTTTTTCCCCCCCCCCCCCATAAGCACAGATTATCACTCACTACTAAGATTAAATCCTTAGTCGTTTCACTATTTCACATCACATTCTCACTTGATCCACTCCTTTTTTTTTTTTTTTTTTTTCACTCTCTCACCTCCGCTTTCCCATTATATTATAAAGTCTCACAAAGCACCCCTCAAACACATGGATAAGTATTTCTCCTGTTAAGTGTGGTCAGTCCACGGGTCATCATTACTTCTGGGATATTATCTCCTCCCCCACAGGAAGTGCAAGAGGATTCACCCAGCAGAGCTGCTACATAGCTCCTCCCCTCTACGTCACCTCCAGTCATTCTCTTGCACCCAACGAATAGATAGGATGTGTGAGAGGACTGTGGTGATTTAATTAGTTTATTACCTTCAATCAAAAGTTTGTTATTTTATAATAGCACCGGAGTGTGTTATTCATTCTCTGGTAGAATTTGAAGAAGAATCTACCTGAGTTTTTTCTATGATTTTAGCCGGAGTAGTTAAGATCATATTGCTGTTTCTCGGCCATCTGAGGAGAGGTAAACTTCAGATCAGGGGACAGCGGGCAGATTAATCTGCAAAGAGGTATGTAGCAGTTTGTTATTTTCTGACATGGAATTGATGAGAAAATCCTGCCATAC
>NW_026512203.1:103638-143541 GCF_027579735.1 Bombina bombina
AAGACTTCTAGTTTATTTGTTATCTTTTCCGGTTTTAGAAAGGCCAGAAAACTTCTACCATTTCTTTGGCATCTTGGTTGAAATCTTTAATTCATCTTGCCTATGTTGAGTCGGGTAAGACTCCGCCTCATAGGATTACAGCTCATTCTACTAGGTCAGTTTCTACTTCCTGGGCGTTTAGGAATGAAGCTTCGGTTGATCAGATTTGCAAAGCGGCAACTTGGTCCTCTTTGCATACTTTTACCAAATTCTACCATTTTGTTGTATTTTCTTCTTCTGAAGCAGTTTTTGGTAGAAAAGTACTTCAGGCAGCGGTTTCAGTTTGAATCTTCTGCTTATGTTTTTCATTAAACTTTATTTTGGGTGTGGATTATTTTCAGCAGGAATTGGCTGTCTTTATTTTATCCCTCCCTCTCTAGTGACTCTTGTGTGGAAAGATCCACATCTTGGGTAGTCATTATCCCATACGTCACTAGCTCATGGACTCTTGCTAATTACATGAAAGAAAACATAATTTATGTAAGAACTTACCTGATAAATTCATTTCTTTCATATTAGCAAGAGTCCATGAGGCCCGCCCTTTTTTGTGATGGTTATGATTTTTTTGTATAAAGCACAATTATTCCAATTTCTTATTTTATATGCTTTCGCACTTTTTTCTTATCACCCCACTTCTTGGCTATTCGTTAAACTGAATTGTGGGTGTGGTGAGGGGTGTATTTATAGGCATTTTAAGGTTTGGGAAACTTTGCCCCTCCTGGTAGGAATGTATATCCCATACGTCACTAGCTCATGGACTCTTGCTAATATGAAAGAAATGAATTTATCAGGTAAGTTCTTACATAAATTATGTTTTTTCAGATGGGGGCCTTTTCTAGTCATAGGCAGAGCCTCATTTTCGCGCCACTAATGCGCAGTTGTTTTTGGAAAGCAAGGCATGCAGATGCATGTGTGAGGAGCTAGAACCACTGAAAAAGCTTATAGAAGGCGTCATTTGGTATCGTATTCCCCTCTGGGCTTGGTTGGGTCTCAGCAAAGCAGATACCTGAGACTGTATAGGGGTTAAATGTAAAAACGGCTCCGGTTCCGTTATTTTAAGGGTTAAAGCTTTCAAATTTGGTGTGCAATACTTTTAAGGCTTTATGACACTGTGGTGAAATTTTGGTGAATTTTGAACAATTCCTTCATGCTTTTTCACATATTCAGTAATAAAGTGTGTTCTGTTTAAAATTTAAAGTGACAGTAACGGTTTTATTTTAAAACGTTTTTTGTGCTTTGTTGACTAGTTTAAGCCTGTTTAACATACCATCAGATAAGCGATGTTCTATATGTATGAAAGCCAAGGTTTCTCCCCATTTAAATATATGTGATGATTGTGACATAGTGTCCAAACAAAGTAGGGACAATGATGCCACTGATAATGATATTGCCCAAGATGATTCCTCAAATGAGGGGAGTAAGCATGGTACTGCATCATCCCCTTCTGTGTCTACACCAGTTTTGCCCACACAAGAGGCCCCTAGTACATCTAGTGCGCCAATACTTATTACCATGCAACAATTAACGGCTGTAATGGATAATTCTATTGCAAACATTTTATCTAAAATGCCTACTTATCAGAGAAAGCGCGATTGCTCTGTTTTAAACACTGAAGAGCAAGAGGACGCTGAAGATAACGGTTCTGACATACCCTCACACCAATCTGAAGGGGCCAGGAGGGAGGTTTTGTCTGAGGGAGAAATTTCAGATTCAGGGAAAATTTCTCAACAAGCTGAACCTGATGTTGTAACATTTAAATTTAAATTAGAACATCTCCGCGCACTGCTTAAGGAGGTATTATCTACTCTGGATGATTGTGACAATTTGGTCATTCCAGAGAAATTATGTAAGATGGACAAGTTCCTAGAGGTTCCGGTGCCCCCCGATGCTTTTCCTATACCCAAGCGGGTGGCGGACATAGTAAATAAGGAGTGGGAAAGGCCCGGCATACCTTTTGTTCCTCCCCCTATATTTAAGAAATTATTTCCTATAGTCGACCCCAGAAAGGACTTATGGCAGACAGTCCCCAAGGTCGAGGGGGCGGTCTCTACTCTAAACAAACGCACTACTATTCCCATAGAAGATAGTTGTGCTTTCAAAGATCCTATGGATAAAAAATTAGAAGGTTTGCTTAAAAAGATGTTTGTTCAGCAAGGTTACCTTCTACAACCAATTTCATGCATTGTTCCTGTCACTACGGCAGCGTGTTTCTGGTTCGAAGAACTAGAAAAGTCGCTCAATAAAGAATCTTCGTATGAGGAGGTTATGGACAGAGTTCAAGCACTTAAATTGGCTAACTCTTTTATTTTAGATGCCGCTTTGCAATTAGCTAGATTAGCGGCGAAAAATTCAGGGTTTGCTATCGTGGCGCGCAGAGCGCTTTGGCTAAAGTCTTGGTCAGCGGATGTGTCTTCCAAGACAAAATTGCTTAACATCCCTTTCAAGGGTAAAACACTGTTTGGTCCTGATTTGAAAGAGATTATTTCAGACATCACCGGGGGAAAGGGCCACGCCCTTCCTCAGGATAGGTCTTTTAAGGCTAAAAATAAGCCTAATTTTCGTCCCTTTCGCAGAAACGGACCAGCCTCTAATTCTACATCCTCTAAGCAAGAGGGTAATACTTCTCAACCCAAACCAGCCTGGAGACCGATGCAAGGCTGGAACAAGGGTAAGCAGGCCAAGAAGCCTGCCACTGCTACCAAAACAGCATGAAGGGTTGGCCCCCGATCCGTGACCGGATCTGGTGGGGGGCAGACTTTCTCTCTTTGCTCAGGCTTGGGCAAGAGATGTTCAGGATCCTTGGGCACTAGAAATAGTTTCTCAGGGTTATCTCCTGGAATTCAAGGAACTACCCCCAAGGGGAAGGTTCCACAGGTCTCAATTATCTTCAAACCAAATAAAAAGACAGGCATTCTTACATTGTGTAGAAGACCTGTTAAAGATGGGAGTAATTCATCCAGTTCCAATAGGAGAACAAGGGATGGGGTTTTACTCCAACCTGTTCATAGTTCCCAAAAAAGAGGGAACATTCAGACCAATTTTAGATCTCAAGATCCTAAACAAATTTCTCAGGGTTCCATCGTTCAAAATGGAAACCATTCGAACGATCCTTCCTACCATCCAGGAAGGTCAATTTATGACCACGGTGGATTTAAAGGATGCGTACCTACATATTCCTATCCACAAGGAACATCATCAGTTCCTAAGGTTCGCTTTTCTGGACAAGCATTACCAGTTTGTGGCACTTCCATTCGGATTAGCCACTGCTCCGAGAATTTTCACAAAGGTACTAGGGTCCCTTCTAGCGGTTCTATGACCAAGGGGCATTGCAGTAGTACCGTACTTGGACGACATCCTGATTCAAGCGTCGTCTCTGTCAAAAGCAAAGGCTCATACGGACATCGTCCTAGCCTTTCTCAAATCTCACGGATGGAAAGTGAACATAGAAAAAAGTTCTCTGTCCCCGTCAACAAGAGTTCCCTTCTTGGGAACAATAATAGATTCCTTTGAAATGAGGATTTTTCTGACAGAGGTCAGAAAATCAAAACTTCTAAGCTCTTGTCAAGTACTTCATTCTGTTCTTCGTCCTTCCATAGCGCAGTGCATGGAAGTAATAGGATTGATGGTTGCAGCAATGGACATAGTTCCTTTTGCACGAATTCATCTAAGACCATTACAACTGTGCATGCTCAGACAGTGGAATGGGGATTATGCAGACTTGTCTCCGACGATTCAAGTAGATCAAAGGACCAGAGATTCACTCCGATGGTGGCTGATCCTGGACATCCTGTCACAGGGAATGAGCTTCCGCAGACCAGAGTGGGTCATTGTCACGACCGACGCCAGTCTGGTGGGCTGGGGCATGGTCTGGGAACCCCTGAAAGCTCAGGGTCTATGGTCTCGGGAAGAATCTCTTCTCCCGATAAACATTCTGGAACTGAGAGCGATATTCAATGCTCTCAAAGCTTTGCCTCATCTAGCAAAGGCCAAATTCAAGATAATTCAATGGGCGGAGGATCACTCCTGCCACTTGTCTGCAATCCACATCCCAGGAGTGGAAAATTGGGAAGCGGATTTTCTGAGTCGTCAGACATTCCATCCGGGGGAGTGGGAACTCCATCCGGAAATCTTTGCCCAAATAACTCAATTATGGGGCATTCCAGACATGGATCTGATGGCCTCTCGTCAGAACTTCAAGGTTCCTTGTTACGGGTCCAGATCCAGGGATCCCAAGGCGACTCTAGTAGATGCACTAGTAGCACCTTGGACCTTCAACCTAGCTTATGTATTCCCACCGTTTCCTCTCATTCCCAGGCTGGTAGCCAGGATCAATCAGGAGAGGGCTTCGGTGATCTTGATAGCTCCTGCGTGGCCACGCAGGACTTGGTATGCAGACCTGGTGAATATGTCATCGGCTCCACCATGGAAACTACCTTTGAGACAGGACCTTCTTGTTCAAGGTCCATTCGAACATCCGAATCTGGTTTCCCTCCAACTGACTGCTTGGAGATTGAACGCTTGATTTTATCAAAGCGTGGGTTTTCAGATTCTGTAATAGATACTCTGATTCAGGCTAGAAAGCCTGTAACTAGAAAAATTTACCATAAAATATGGAAAAAATATATCTGTTGGTGTGAATCTAAAGGATTCCCATGGAACAAGATAAAAATTCCTAAGATTCTATCCTTTCTACAAGAAGGTTTGGAGAAAGTATTATCTGCAAGTTCTCTGAAGGGACAGATCTCTGCTTTATCTGTTTTACTTCACAAAAGGCTGGCAGCAGACGTTCAAGCGTTTGTTCAGGCTCTGGTTAGAATCAAGCCTGTTTACAGACCTTTGACTCCTCCCTGGAGTCTTAATCTAGTTCTTTCAGTTCTTCAAGGGGTTCCGTTTGAACCCTTACATTCCGTAGATATTAAGTTATTATCTTGGAAAGTTTTGTTTTTGGTTGCAATTTCTTCTGCTAGAAGAGTTTCTGAGTTATCTGCTCTGCAGTGTTCTCCGCCCTATCTGGTGTTCCATGCAGATAAGGTGGTTTTGCGTACTAAGCCTGGTTTTCTTCCGAAAGTTGTTTCCAACAAAAATATTAACCAGGAGATAGTTGTACCTTCTTTGTGTCCGAATCCAGTTTCAAAGAAGGAACGTTTGTTACACAATTTGGACGTAGTCCGTGCTCTAAAATTCTATTTAGAGGTCACTAAAGATTTCAGACAAACATCTTCTTTGTTTGTTGTTTATTCTGGGAAAAGGAGAGGTCAAAAAGCAACTTCTACCTCTCTTTCTTTTTGGCTTAAAAGCATTATCCGATTGGCTTATGAGACTGCCGGACGGCAGCCTCCTGAAAGAATCACAGCTCATTCCACTAGGGCTGTGGCTTCCACATGGGCCTTCAAGAACGAGGCTTCTGTTGACCAGATATGTAAGGCAGCGACTTGGTCTTCACTGCACACTTTTGCCAAATTTTACAAATTTGATACTTTTGCTTCTTCGGAGGCTATTTTTGGGAGAAAGGTTTTGCAAGCCGTGGTGCCTTCCATTTAGGTGACCTGATTTGCTCCCTCCCTTCATCCGTGTCCTAAAGCTTTGGTATTGGTTCCCACAAGTAAGGATGACGCCGTGGACCGGACACACCTATGTTGGAGAAAACAGAATTTATGCTTACCTGATAAATTACTTTCTCCAACGGTGTGTCCGGTCCACGGCCCGCCCTGGTTTTTTTTAATCAGGTCTGATGAATTATTTTTTCTAACTACAGTCACCACGGTATCATATGGTTTCTCCTATGCATATTTCCTCCTGTACGTCGGTCGAATGACTGGGGTAGGCGGAGCCTAGGAGGGATCATGTGACCAGCTTTGCTGGGCTCTTTGCCATTTCCTGTTGGGGAAGAGAATATCCCACAAGTAAGGATGACGCCGTGGACCGGACACACCGTTGGAGAAAGTAATTTATCAGGTAAGCATAAATTCTGTTTTCTTTATACTTTCGGCCAAGCCCTATTCCCGCAAGGAATACGGGCTTTCGGTTTCCCCGGCATTTAGCTACAGATAACAAGTTTAAAAATTGGCTTATAGCTAAATATCATGAATTTATACTTTTTAATCATGAGCATACCACTAAACCTGCCATTTTCTGGGAGACAGCTAAGGCGGTCTTGCGAGGTGAGATCCTAGCATACACCATAGCAAGGACAAAAAAACTCAAGGTAAGAGAAATAGAAGTAGTGAAATCAATCATAAATACCTATAATCAGTATATTCTACTGAAATCACCTGAGAATTGGTTGAAGTACACAACTGCTTTACGAGAAAGAGATTCACTCCTTCTCTATCAATCATCTCAGAAAGACCTAAAGATGCAGGCAAAACTGTATCGTTTTGGGAGTAGCTTCTTGCGAACCTGGCTAGGCACGATAGGGCCTCTTCACTAATTAGTTCACTTCGTCATGAAGGCAAAACCTGTAAGACAGCTGAAGAAATTCTCGATATTTTCACTGAATATTTTAAATCCATATATGCACATAAGACCTCTGACTGTAAACAAAGGGAGGAATTTTGGGAGAAAATTCAATACCCAAGGCTAACTTCCCAAATGCTGGATCAGATCTGTGCCCCAATAACAGAGTCTGAAGTTTCTGCTTCAATAAAGAAACTCTCTCTTAACAAAACCCCGGGACCACACGCCCTTCCAAATGAGTTCTATAAGATCCTAATGCCCGAAATAATACCCAATCTAACTTCACTATTTAATGATCTCTACATCAAAGGCAACACCCCCTCCCCTGACTTTGTGGCTTCATTCACTTCCCTTATTCTTAAACAGGGTAAAGACCCAGCTGAAAAAGAGTCTTATAGACCAATTGCGCTTCTTAACACCGATTACAAACACTTGTCATCAATACATGCACATAGGCTTCAATCCCATCTGCCCAGTATTATTCATGAGGATCAAGCTGGTTTTTTAAAGAAACGCAATTCCTCAGCTAAAATAAGGGAGGTGTTCCTTGTTGTAGATTATTTTAAATCAGGCGAGGGGCAGCGAGAGGGGGCTAGAGAGGGCACCCCTGACCTGGCAATTATATCAATAGATGCAGGTAAGGCATTCGACTCGGTTTACCATGATCATATAGCCTTTACTTTACAACAATTTGGTTTGACAGGTCACTTTTTGACTTTTTTTAATAATCTATACAAGAACGCTTATACAAAAATAATAGTGAATGGGTCTCCCACGCAGGCCATAAAATTAGAAAAAGGCACGAGGCAGGGGTGCCCTCTCTCGCCGCTTTTGTTTGACCTAGCCATCGAGCCCCTTGCTAATCAAATTCGCCAGCAGATTGAAGGGATCAAGATTAAAAGAAAAACCTTGCAAATTGCACTTTATGCTGATGATGTGTTAATATATATGTCAAACACACAAAGTAATATTCCCAAACTTCTCTTGATAATTGAAAAATTCGGATCTTTCTCAGGCTACTCCGTCAATTCTGCAAAATCAGAACTGCTTTGGATTAAACAACCACAAAACTCATCTTTATCTATTCCTTTCAAAATTGTTCAGGACTCTTTCAAATATTTGGGTATTTGGATCTCGGATAATCCGCACAATTGGTACTCATTGAACATACTCCCGGTGCTGGCTAGTGTTAAAGAAGTGCTAAAAAACTGGCAGAATCTTCCACTGTCAATGTCGGGTCGTATATCTTTGTACAAAATGTCCCTTCTCCCTAAAATTCTCTATGTTCTCCAGAACACTCCCTTACTTCTTAAAACAAAAGATATCACTGCATTTAATACTGCTTTACGAGTATTCATCTGGCAGAAGAGAAAACCGAGAATCTCATTAGCTAAACTAACCTTACCGAGAGAGCACGGAGGACTGTCTCTTCCTGATCTCCGTCTCTATAACCAAGTATTCCTGGCACGAATTACGGCAGATTGGTTTACTAATAGTAATTATATTACTAATGGGGATTTAGAGAGTAATATGATTCATCCCTACTCATTGGTAGCACTGACTCATTGCAACAGCAGCACGATCCCTATTGGAATAAAAAAGATGAGCTCCATTTATAATCCAATTTCCATTTGGAGAAGGATAGGATTGGCTCTTCATATAAACATTGAAGCCTCAAAACACCTCCCTATATTAAATAATCCTCAGTTTGTAGCAGGCATACAGTCCGCTGTATTCTCCAAATGGGCATTACTTGGACTGGTAAGACTAGAACAAGTATTGGACTTTGAGAGGAAATGTATTAAGTCCTTTGACTCTCTCAAGCAGGAGTTCGCTATTTCTAACAATGATTTCTTTGCATACTTGCAAGTGAGACGTTTTGCTCTTAAGCAGGTCAGTGACTATGGCTGGGAGTGGTCTATGGGAGTGGTCTATGGGAGATCTAGAAAAATGGATGGTATTATTTAAAAATGGGCTTACATCAATCTCATATATCTATCAAACTCTTAACAGCTCTTAAAGGCCCTGGTGTCTTGGAAAAACTCTACCTTAAATGGTCCTCCCTGCTTCAGCAGAACTCTCTGGATCCACTGATCACACTGCTAGATAATGCATACGATCCTTGCTAAACGTCTTATGCTGGGTGTCAGACCTTAGTGATTTACATTCAGGAGGAGAGGTCATGAAAAGAAGAAGTCTTTTGAACTAATGATATGCAGCATGCAGTCCGTGGAAGCTTCCTCCTCCCTATCCCCCTCCCTCCCAGAGCAGTCAAAAGTTTTACAATAATAACACAGGAACCGTGCTCTGGTAAGTGCTTACTGAGCATAAAACTTTACGGACAGAGTTTGAGGAGAGAAAAAACCTGTGTGTGTGGGGGGAGTTAAAAACATAAACACAGAAGTTATAAGTATTTTATTTAAATTTCTGCATAACATGTTTTATATACATTAACAGGGAAATGAAATATGTTTATACCCTCACTGAGAAATAACTTTTCAGACACTGCAGCTCACACGCTGCAGGGAGAGAGAGATGTGATTCCTTCCTCTAAGTACTGTGTATGCATAGATAATATGGTGTGTGTATCATGTGACTACTGAGCCCTGTAACGCACGCTACAATATTGCAGCTTACATAGGAAATCAAGCACTGCCTCAACACTGTATTTTAAAACAATCTCCTTCAAAAGATTGGGCTAAGAGGAACAGATAAAATAGGCAGCAGTGATTACTTTATTTTGTTTAATAAGAAAAAGTAGGTTTTTGGGATTATTAGAAGTCAGGTGTTTAGGGTCCCTTTAAGACTGTCAAAAAGTATGTTTGTTTAGCATCATCTGTTTCCAAAACAAAAGTACATTCAAAGGGATATGAAACCCATAACTTTTCTTTGATGATTAAAATAAAGCATGACATTTTAAACTACTTTCTTATTTACTTATATTTTTATTTGTTCTTTTGGAATCTTTGGTTGACAAGCCGGGACGTAAGCTTAGGAGCTTGCCCATTTCTGTAGCACTTTATGGCAATAGCTTTGCAATAATGTTATCAATTTGCAAGAGCACTAGGTATCTCTTCAACACAGAATATAATTGGAACTAAGCAAATTTGATAATGGAAGTTATTTGAAAACTTTTTTTAAAATGGTGTTTTCTGTCTGAATCACAAAAGAAAATGTTTGTTTTTCATATCCCTTAAATACTCATTATATCCTGATGCATAATGTAATTTATATTTTATCATTAAAACATTGTAAATATAGGAAATTGTATTTTCTACAACTTGCAAGTTTATATGCTCACGTAGAGCTTCATTTAGTGTTAGCCACATTCCTAATAGTTAATTACTCTTAATTTCCTAGTCAAACTCAAAGTTAAAGCTGGTACGAAGTTTAGCTGTCTGCGAAGAATCATCTGGACCTTTTATGGATGGTACCTTGGAGTCGCAGGTACCAACTCTGGTATGTATCTCTTGTGCTTTATTCTACATTATAATAAATTCTGCTGAGGTGCAGTTACATTTCCTGTGTTTATTCCATTGTTTTCTGCTTTTCTCTTCCAAGGTGTATCCAGTCCACAGATTCATCCTTTACTTGTGGGATATTCTCCTTCCCTACAGGAAGTGGCAAAGAGAGCACACAGCAGAGCTGTCCATATAGCTCCCCCTCTAGCTCCACCCCCCAGTCATTCTCTTTGCCGGCTCTAAGCACTAGGGTCTGTCTACGGGAGGGTAAAGTGAATGTGGTGTTAGAATTGTAGTTTTTATTATCTTCAATCAAAAGTTTATTTTAAATGGTAGCGGTTTGTACTATTTACTCTCTGGCAGAAAAGTGATGAAGATTTCTGCTGAGAGGAAAATGATTTTAGCATGTTGTAACTAAAATCCACTGCTGTTCTCACACAGGACTGAGTACCACCAGAAAACTTCAGTTGGGGGGAACAGTTTGCAGGGTGAACTGCAACAAGGCATGTTCATTCATTTATTTCTAGACAAGACTGAGATAATGCTAGAAGAGACTGACAATATCCCCATGAGGGGAGGGTAAGCTATGTTCACAGACTTATTAAGGAATTGAATGCTTACATAGCAGGGCTAATTATGCTGGTTGACACTTATTCAGGGCAATCGATTGTTTAGCTAAGGAAAATATCGTTTGCAAGACACTTTGAAAGCCCTTTTGGGTTCTTTCTGGGGTTATTATCCACATGGCTATTTTTTACTCAATTAGGATTGATTTCTTAGGCCTCACAGCTCCGGAATAGTGTGGGAGGAGCCTAATTTTGCGCCTCAGATGCGCAGTTAGAATTGCAGAGAAGTTCATGCTGCTTCACATGGAGGGTCCTGCTGCTGTTTGAGGGCCTTAAAGAAGCTTTATTCCTTCAAATCTGATCTCTAAGGGCAGGTAGGGCCACAGCAAGGCTGTGGCAAGGTGCTGTAGTAATTTTAACCGGGTGTTGGCTTTAGGCTGCTCCGGTTTGGGCATTAAGGGGTTAATCGTTCTGCAACTATTGGTGCAATCTTATTAAGGCTTTAGGTACATACTGTGAAAATTTCAAAAGGATTGCTGCATTTTTCACTGTTTTGTAAAATTGTGTGCTCTTTTTATCTCTTAAAGGCACAGTAACGTTTTTTTCAAATTGTGTTTTTTATTTGATTAAAGTGATTTCCAAGCCTGCTTGTGTATACTACTAGTCTGTTAAACATGTCTGACACTAAGGAAAATCCTTGTTCAATGTGTTTAGAAGCCATGGTGGAACCCCCTCTCAGAATGTGTCCCACTTGTACTGATATGTCTCTACACTTTAAAGATCATATTGTTGCACTTAAAAATGTGGCCCAAGATGATTCTCAGACTGAAGGTAACGAGGGTAGCCCGTCTGCCTCTCCCCAAGTGTCACAACCAGTTACACCCGCGCAAGCGACGCCTAGTACCTCTAGTGCGTCTAACCCTTTTACATTACAAGACTTAGCGGCAGTCATGGATAATTCTCTTACAACCTTCTTATCTAAACTGCCCGTCTTACCTGCAAAGCGTGATAGCTCCGTTTTAAGAACAGATTATGAGCATTCTGATGCTTTGGTAGCCGTATCAGATATACCCTTACAGCGCTCTGAAGTGGGAGCGAGGGATTTGATGTCTGAGGGAGAAGTCTCTGATTCAGGAAGGGTTCCTCCTCAGACAGATTCAGATACATTGGCTTTTAAATTTAAACTAGAACACCTCCGCGTTTTGCTTAGGGGAGGTATTAGCTACTCTGGATGACTGTGATCCTTTGGTGATCCCAGAGAAATTGTGTAAAATAGACAAGTACCTAGAGGTCCCTGTTTACACGGATGCGTTTCCGGTCCCTAAGAGGATTGCGGATATCGTTACTAGGGAGTGGGATAGACCAGGTGTTCCCTTTGTTCCCCCTCCTGTTTTTAAGAAAATGTTCCCCATATCTGACCCTGTGCGGGACTCGTGGTAGACGGTCCCTAAGGTGGAGGGGGCTGTTTCTTCACTTGCTAAACGCACAACCATACCAATTGAAGACAGTTGTGCTTTTAAAGACCCTATGGATAAGAAGTTAGAGGGTCTACTTAAGAAAATTTTTGTTCAACAAGGTTTTCTTCTCCAGCCTATTGCCTGCATTATTCCTGTAACTACTGCAGCCGCTTTCTGGTTTGAGGCGCTGGAAGACTCGCTCCAGACGGAGACCTCATATGAGGAAATTATGGATAGAATTAAGGCTCTAAAGCTAGCTAATTCTTTTATCACTGACGGCGCTCTCCAAATAGCTAAGTTAGCGGCAAAAAATTCAGGTTTCGCCATTTTGGCACGCAGGGCGCTATGGCTAAAGTCCTGGTCGGCCGATGTGTCGTCTAAATCCAAGCTTTTGAACATCCCTTTCAAAGGAATGACCCTCTTCGGGCCTGAATTGAAAGAGATTATTTCAGAAATCACCGGGGAAAAAAGCCATGCGCTCCCTCAGGACAAGTCCTTTAAGACAAAGAACAAAGCTAATTTTCATTCCTTTCGTAATTTCAGGAACGGCCCCGCTTCATCCTCTCCGGCTGCAAAGCAAGAGGGTAACGCTTCACAGCCCAAGGCAACCTTGAAACCTTACCAGGGCTGGAATAAGGGTAAACAGGCCAAAAAGCCTGCAGCTGCCACCAAGACAGCATGAAGGGGTAGCCCCCGATCCGGGACCGAATCTAGTAGGGGGCAGACTCTCTCTCTTCGCTCAGGCCTGGGCAAGAGATGTTACACGATCCTTGGGCGTTAGATATTGTATCCCAGGGATATCTTCTAGAATTCAAGGGTTCTCCTCCAAGGGGGAGGTTCCACATTTCTCGTCTGTCTACATATCAGACAAAGAAAGAGGCGTTTTTACGCTGTGTAGAAGATCTACATACCATGGGAGTGATCCACCCAGTTCCAATGGCAGAACAAGGGTTGGGTTTTTTCTCAAACCTGTTTGTGGTTCCCAAAAAAGAGGGAACTTTCAGACCCATCCTGGATCTAAAAATTCTAAACAGATTCCTCAGAGTCCCATCATACAAAATTGAGACCATTCGGACAATCTTACCAATGATCCAGGAAGGTCAATATATGACTACCGTGGATCTAAAGGATGCATACCTACACATTCCTATCCACAAAGATAATCACCAGTTTCTCAGGTTCACTTTTCTGGACAAGCATTACCAGTTTGTGGCTCTTCCTTTCGGATTAGCCACTGCTCCCAGAATTTTCACAAAGGTGCTAGAGTCCCTCCTGGCAGTTCTAAGACCGCAGGGCATAGCAGTAGCGCCTTACCTAGACGACATTTTAATTCAGGCGCTGTCTTTCCAAAGAACCAAGTCTCACACGGAGATTGTATTGGCCTTTCTAAGGTCTCACGGGTGGAACATCAAAAAGAGTTCTCTTTCCCCTCTCACAAGGGTTCCTTTCCTAGGGACTCTAATTGACTCGGTAGAAATGAAAATATTTCTGACGGAGGTCAGAAAATTAAAACTCTTAACTACTTGCCGAGTTCTTCATTCCATTCCCCGGCCATCTGTGGCTCAGTGCATGGAGACAATCAGATTAATGGTAGCGGCAATGGACATAGTCCCTTTTGCTCGGATACACCTCAGACCACTGCAACTATGCATGCTCAAACAGTGGAATGGGGATTATGCAGATTTGTCTCCTCAAATTCAGTTGGACCAGGAGACCAGAGATTCTCTTCTCTGGTGGTTGTCTCAGGATCACCTGTCTCAGGGAATATGTTTCCGCAGACCAGAGTGGATCATTGTAACGACCGACGCCAGTCTGTTAGGCTGGGGTGCGGTCTGGGACTCCCTGAAAGCTCAGGGCTTATGGTCTCGGGAAGAAAAGCTTCTCCCGATAAACATTCTGGAACTGAGGGCGATATTCAACGCTCTTAAGGCATGGCCTCAACTAGCTGCGGCCAAATTCATCAGATTTCAGTCGGACAACATCACGACTGTAGCTTACGTCAATCATCAGGGGGAACAAAGAGTTCCCTAGCGATGACGGAAGTAACCAAAATAATAAGGTGGGCGGAGGATCACTCCTGCCAGCTCTCAGCAATACACATCCCAGGAGTAGACAACTGGGAGGCGGATTTCCTAAGTCGTCAGACTTTTCACCCGGGGGAATGGGAACTCCACCCGGAGGTGCTTGCCCAGCTGACTCGGCTATGGGGCACTCCAGAGTTGGATCTGATGGCGTCCCGTCAGAACACCAAACTTCCTCTCTACGGGTCCAGGTCCCGGGACCCCAAGGCGGTATTAATAGATGCTCCTGGATTCCCAGGATATTGTCTTTCCCAGGATACTGTCTATCATTTTACACAAGCGTCTAGCAGAGGTACCAGACGTTCAAGCATTTGCTCAGGCTTTATTCAGAATCAAGCCTGTCTATAAACCTGTGGCTCCGCCATGGAGTCTAAATCTAGTTCTTTCAGTTCTTCAAGGGGTTTCCGTTTGAACCTTTACATTCCATAGATATTAAGTTATTATCTTGGAAAGTTTTTTGTTTTTGGTAGCTATATCTTCTGCTCGAAGAGTTTCAGAATTATCTGCCTTACAGTGTGATTCACCTTACCTGGTGTTCCACGCAGATAAGGTAGTTTTGCGTACCATGCCTGGTTTTCTTCCTAAAGTTGTTTCTAACAAGAATATTAACCAGGAAATAGTTGTTCCTTCTCTGTGTCCTAATCCTTGTTCAAAGAAGGAACGTCTGTTACACAATCTTGATGTGGTTCGTGCTTTAAAATTCTATTTACAAGCAACTAAGGATTTCAGACAAACATCCTCCTTGTTTGTTATCTATTCTGGTAAGAGGAGAGGTCAGAAAGCGACTGCTACCTCTCTTTCCTTTTGGCTGAAAAGCATCATCCGTTTGGCCTATGAGACTGCTGGCCAGCAGCCTCCTGAAACAATTACTGCTCATTCTACTAGAGCAGTGGCTTCCACATGGGCTTTCAAAAATGAGGCTTCTGTTGAACAGATTTGTAAGGCAGCGACTTGGTCTTCACTGCATACTTTTTCCAAATTTTACAAATTCGATACTTTTGCTTCTTCAGAGGCTTTTTTTTGGGAGAAAGGTTTTGCAAGCAGTGGTGCCTTCCGTTTAAGGTACCTGTCTTGTTCCCTCCCTTCATCCGTGTCCTAAAGCTTTGGTATTGGTATCCCACAAGTAAAGGATGAATCCGTGGACTGGATACACCTTGCAAGAGAAAACAGAATTTATGCTTACCTGATAAATTACTTTCTCTTGCGGTGTATCCAGTCCACGGCCCGCCCTGACATTTAAGTCAGGTAAAATTTTTTGTTTAACCTACAGTCACCACTGCACCCCATGGTTTCTCCTTTTTCTTCCTAACCTTTGGTCGAATGACTGGGGGGTGGAGCTAGAGGGGGAGCTATATGGACAGCTTTGCTGTGTGCTCTCTTTGCCACTTCCTGTAGGGAAGGAGAATATCCCACAAGTAAACGATGAATCCGTGGACTGGATACACCGCAAGAGAAAGTAATTTATCAGGTAAGCATAAATAATGTTTCTTTCATGTAATTAGCAAGAGTCCATGAGCTAGTGACGTATGGGATATACATTCCTACCAGGAGGGGCAAAGTTTCCCAAACCTTAAAATGCCTATAAATACACCCCTCACCACACCCACAATTCAGTTTTACAAACTTTGCCTCCGATGGAGGTGGTGAAGTAAGTTTGTGCTAGATTCTACGTTGATATGCGCTCCGCAGCAAGTTGGAGCCCGGTTTTCCTCTCAGCGTGCAGTGAATGTCAGAGGGATGTGAGGAGAGTATTGCCTATTTGAATGCAGTGATCTCCTTCTACGGGGTCTATTTCATAGGTTCTCTGTTATCGGTCGTAGAGATTCATCTCTTACCTCCCTTTTCAGATCGACGATATACTCTTATATATACCATTACCTCTGCTGATTCTCGTTTCAGTACTGGTTTGGCTTTCTACAAACATGTAGATGAGTGTCCTGGGGTAAGTAAATCTTATTTTCTGTGACACTCTAAGCTATGGTTGGGCACTTTGTTTATAAAGTTCTAAATATATGTATTCAAACATTTATTTGCCTTGACTCAGAATGTTCAACTTTCCTTATTTTTCAGACAGTCAGTTTCATATTTGGGATAATGCATTTGAATTAATCATTTTTTCTTACCTTCAAAAATTTGACTCTTTTTTCCCTGTGGGCTGTTAGGCTCGCGGGGGCTGAAAATGCTTCATTTTATTGCGTCATTCTTGGCGCGGACTTTTTTGGCACAAAAATTATTTTCCGTTTCCGGCGTCATACGTGTCGCCGGAAGTTGCGTCATTTTTTTGACGTTATTTTGCGCCAAAAATGTCGGCGTTCCGGATGTGGCGTCATTTTTGGCGCCAAAAGCATTTAGGCGCCAAATAATGTGGGCGTCTTATTTGGCGCTAAAAAATAAGGGCGTCGCTTTTGTCTCCACATTATTTAAGTCTTATTTTTTCAGTGCTTCTGGTTGCTAGAAGCTTGTTCTTTGGCATTTTTTCCCATTCCTGAAACTGTCATTTAAGGAATTTGATCAATTTTGCTTTATATGTTGTTTTTTCTCTTACATATTGCAAGATGTCTCACGTTGCATCTGAGTCAGAAGATACTACAGGAAAATCGCTGTCTACTGCTGGAGCTACCAAGCTAAGTGTATCTGCTATAATTTTTGGTATCTGTTTCTCCAGCTGTTGTTTGTATTGCATGTCATGACAAACTTATTAATGCAGATAAAATTTCCTTTAGTACTGTTACATTACCTGTTGCTGTTCCGTCAACATCTAATTTTCAGAGTGTTCCTGATAAACATAAGAGATTTTATTTTTTAAATCCATTAAGAAGGCTATGTCTGTTATTTCTCCTTCTAGTTTACATAAAAGTCTTTTAAAACTTCTCTTTTTTCAGATGAATTTTTAAATGAACATCATCATTCTGATACTGATAATGGTTCTTCTGGTTCAGAGGTTTCTGTCTCAGAGGTTGATGCTGATAAATCTTTGTATTTGTTCATTCTTTATTTAAAGAAGTATTAATTGCATTAGAAATAGAGGATTCTGGTCCTCTTGATTCTAAATCTAAACGTTTAGATAAGGTTTTTAAATCTCCTGTAGTTATTCCAGAAGTGTTTAATCTCCCTGATGCTATTTCTGAAGTTATTTCCAGGGAATGGAATAATTTGGGTAATTCTTTTACTCCTTCTAAACGTTTAAGCAATTATATCCTGTGCCATCTGACAGATTAGAGTTTTTTTGGGACAAAATCCCTAAGGTTATGGGGCTGTCTCTACTCCTGCTAAATGTGCTACTATTCCTACGGCAGATAGTAATTCATTTAAGGATCCTTTAGATAGGAAAATTTGAATCCTTTCTAAGAAAAGCTTACTTATGTTCAGGTAATCTTCTTAGACTTGCTATATTTTTAGCGGATGTTGCTGCAGCTTCAACTTTTTGGTTAGAAGCTTTAGCGCAACAAGTAACAGATCATAATTTTATAGCATTATTATTATTCTATAACATGCTAATAATTTATTGGTGATACCATCTTTTGATATCATTAGAGTTGATGTCAGGTATATGTCTCTAGCTATTTTAGCTAGAAAAGCTTTATGGATTAAACTTGGAATACTGATATGTCTTCTAAGTCAACTTTGCTTTCCCTTTCTTTCCAGGGTAATAAATTATTATTTCATCTGTTTCTGGAAGGAAGGGAACTTTTTTTCCAAAGGATAAAAAATCTAAGGTAAATTTAGGTCTAATAATCATTTCGTTCCTTTCCTCATAATTAGGAACAAAAGCCTGATCCTTCATTCTCAGGAGCGGTATCAGTTTGGAAACTATTTCCAGTTTGGAATATATCCAAGCCTTTTAGAAAACCTATAGCCAGCTCCTAAGTACCCATGAAGGTGCGGACCTTATTCCAGCTCAGCTGGTATGGGGCAGATTACGTTTTTTTCAAAGAAATTTTGATCAATTCCGTTCTCAATTTCTGGTTTCAGAACATTGTTTCAGAAAGGTACAGAATTGGCTTCAGTTAAAGCCTCCTGCTAAGAGATTTTTTTTCTTTCCCGTGTCCCAGTTAACACAGCAAAGGCTCAGCATTTCTGAAATGTGTTTCAGATCTAGAGTTGGCTGGAGTAATTATGCCAGTTCCAGTTCTGGAACAGGGGCTGGGGTTTTATTTTATCTCTTCATTGTACCAAAGAAGGTCAATTCCTTCAGACCAGTTCCGGATCTATCAATATTGAATCGTTATGTAAGGATACCAACATTCAAGATGGTTACTGTAGGACTGTCCTGCCTTTTGTTTAGCAAGGGCATTATATGTCTACAATAGATTTACAGGATGTGTATCTACATATTCCGATTCATCCAGATCACTTTTAGTGTCTGAGATTCTCTTTTTAGACAAGCATTACCTGTTTTGTGGCTCTACCGTTTGGCCTAGCCTCAGTTCCAAGAATTTTTTTCAAAGGTTCTCGGTGCCCTTCTTTCTGTAATCAGAGAACAGGGTTTTTTTGGTATTTCCTTATTGGACAATATCTGGGTACTTGCTCAGTCTTCTCATTTTCGAAGAATCTCATACGAATCGACTTGTGTTGTTTCTTCAAGTTCATGGTTGGAGGATCAATTTACCAATCAGTTCATTGATTCCTCAGACAAGTGTAACCTTTTTAGGTTTCTAGAATAGATTCAGTGTCTATGACTCTGTCCTTGTCAGACAAGAGAAGTTTAACATTGATATCAGCTTGTCAAAACCTTCAGTCACAATCATTCCCTTTGGTAGCCTTATGCATGGAAATTTTAGGTCTTAGGACTGCCGCATCAGATGCGATCTCCTTTGCTCGTTTTCACGTTTCTTGAAAGACAAATCTCTGCTCTTTCTGTTCTTTTTCACAGAAGGATTGCTAATCTTCCTGATATTCATTGTTTTGTACAAGCTTTGGTTCGTATAAAACCTGTCATTAAGTCAATTTCTCCTCTTTGGAGTTTGAATTTGGTTCTGGGGGCTCTTCAAGCTTCTCCTTTTGAACCCATGCATTCTTTGGTCGTTATATTACTTTCTTGGAAAGTTTTGTTTCTTTTGGCCATCTCTTCTGCCAGAAGAGTCTCTGAATTATCTACTCTTTTTTGTGAGTCTCCTTTTCTGATTTTGCATCAGGATAAGGCGGTGCTGCGAACTTCTTTTGAATTTTTTACCTAAGGTTGTGAATTCTAACAACATTAGTAGAGAAATTGTGGTTCCTTCATTATGTCCTAATCCTATGAATTCTAAGGAGAAATCATTGCATTCTTTGGATGCTGTTAGAGCTTTGTAATATTATGTTGAAGCTACTAAGTCTTTCCGAAAGACTTCTTGTCTATTTGTCATCTTTTCCGGTTCTAGAAAAGACCAGAAAGCTTCTGCCATTTCTTTGGCATCTTGGTTGAAATCTTTTTCATCATGCCTATGTTGAGTCGGGTAACACTCCGCCTCAATGGATTACAGCTCATTCTACTAGGTCAGTTTCTACTTCCTGGGCGTTTAAGAATGAAGCTTCGGTTGATCAGATTTGCAAAACAGCAACTTGGTCCTCTTTGCATACTTTTACTAAATTCTACCATTTTGATGTGTTTTCTTCTTCTGAAGCAGTTTTTGGTAGAAACGTACTTCAGGCAGTGGTTTCAGTTTGAATCTTCTGCTTATGTTTTTTCATTAAAATTTTATTCTGGGTGTGGATTATTTTCAGCAGGAATTGGCTGTCTTTATTTTATCCCTCCCTCTCTAGTGACTCTTGTGTGGAAAGATCCACATCTTGGGTAATCATTATCCCATACGTCACTAGCTCATGGACTCTTGCTAATTACATGAAAGAAAACATAATTTATGTAAGAACTTACCTGATAAATTCATTTCTTTCATATTAGCAAGAGTCCATGAGGCCCGCCCTTTTTTTGTGGTGGTTTTGATTTTTTTGTATAAAGCACAATTATTCCAATTCCTTATTTTATATGCTTTCGCACTTTTTTCTTATCACCCCACTTCTTGGCTATTCGTTAAACTGAATTGTGGGTGTGGTGAGGGGTGTATTTATAGGCATTTTAAGGTTTGGGAAACTTTGCCCCTCCTGGTAGGAATGTATATCCCATACGTCACTAGCTCATGGACTCTTGCTAATATGAAAGAAATGAATTTATCAGGTAAGTTCTTACATAAATTATGTTTTTTGTACCAGTTTATTTTCTATTCCTGATAGTGTGTGTGTGTATTTGATGATTTATAAATGTAATCTGTTGTTTCAATGCTAAAGTAAGGTGGTTTTAGCAAGAATAATGACCTGGAGCATATGCTGTATTATGTGTGTGTGTTAGGTTGGCAAAGATTCTACATTAATTGTTTGCACTGTGCTTATTTTAGGTGTGCTTTATCTTAATAGCTCTCTGAAGGTGCAGGTTTCTACTCTTTCCGTTTTTGTTTTAGTGAAAGATTGCTCATAACTTGCATATTCTTCAAGGCTGTGGAATGAATTAATAAATTGTATGAAATTTTGAACCCTTAAACTCAATTGTTTATCTCCCAATAAAATGTTTCATTAAGGAAAATAAAACATTACCTTTACTGTAATATTCCTATGAATAAAGAGCAAAATTGCGAGAAGAGTACCTTGTGTGTGTTTGTGCACGTCTGTGTATATGTATATGTATGCTCACGTTCAATGGTAGAAGAGTGCTGATGTGTGTATGTGCGCATGTAAGAATGGAATGAGTGCATGGTTAGTATGGTTGATGGAAAAAGAGGGATTGGGGTTGTTTGTAAGAGTAGGAAGAGTTTGCACATGTGTAACGGTGGGAGAGTGGCTAATGGGATTGTGTAAGAGTAGAAGAATGCTTGGAGACTGGTGGCTTGAAGGCTAGGAGAGTGTCTTGTGGTGTGTGTGTGTGTGTGTGTGTGTATATATGTGTATATGTGTATATATGTATATATATATATATATGTATATATATGTATGTATATATATATATATGTATGTATATATATATATATATATATATATATATATATATATATATATATATATATATATATATATATATGTATGTATGTATGTATGTGTATATATATATATATATATATATATAAAATGCCTTGCAAAAGTATTCACCCCCTTGGCATTTTTAGTGTTTTGTTGAAGATGTTTTTCATTTTCAAGATACGATGAGTCCACGGATTTCATCCTTGTGGGATATCGCCTCCTGGTCAGCAGGAGGAGGCAAAGAGCACCACAGCAAAGCTGTATAAATAGCTCCTCCCTTCCCTCCCAACCCAGTCATTCTCTTTGCCTGTGTTAGATAGGAGATGGCAAAGTGAGGTGTTAGTAAAGATTCTTCAATCAAGTGTTTATTAATTTTTACAGTGGTGCCACTGAGTGCTACTTTGTGCTAGGGTGTAGCCTAGACCAGATCAGTCTCTTCAGTTAAGAGAAGCATTTGGTGGCTTTAAAGCAATGGGAACTTGTGGGACATAATTCTCACTGCGCCTCCCATACTGTGATGCTGCCCTTTCTGTGATAACCTAAGCGGAATGTAACTCAGACTTCATCTTTTTGCAGGACTACAGGAGGGACCCAATGGACCTCTGAACCCTGTTGAGGCTGTCCTGCTGTTGGACAGCATAAGAGGTAAGTGCAGCCTTTATTTCTCTGCAGGGAAAGTTCCTCAGGGACTTATTTACCTCTGGGAGGTTTTTTTCTGCACTTATGTACATCTAGGGGACTCAGGGGCTCTGTCAGTAAAGAGCTTTTTCTCCAACATAGGTGTGTCCGGTCCACGGCGTCATCCTTACTTGTGGGATATTCTCTTCCCCAACAGGAAATGGCAAAGAGCCCAGCAAAGCTGGTCACATGATCCCTCCTAGGCTCCGCCTACCCCAGTCATTCTCTTTGCCGTTGTACAGGCAACATCTCCACGGAGATGGCTTAGAGTTTTTTAGTGTTTAACTGTAGTTTTTCATTATTCAATCAAGAGTTTGTTATTTTCAAATAGTGCTGGTACGTACTATTTACTCAGAAACAGAAAAGAGATGAAGAGTTCTGTTTGTATGAGGAAAATGATTTTAGCAACCGTAACTAAAATCCATGGCTGTTCCACACAGGACTGTTGAGAGCAATTAACTTCAGTTGGGGGAACAGTGTGCAGTCTCTTACTGCTTGAGGTATGACACATTCTAACAAGACGATGTAATGCTGGAAGCTGTCATTTTCCCTATGGGATCCGGTAAGCCATGTTTATTACGATTGTAAATAAGGGCTTCACAAGGGCTTATTTAAACTGTAGACTTTTTCTGGGCTAAATCGATTGATTATTAACACATATTTAGCCTTGAGGAATCATTTTTTAATGGGTATTTTGATATAATAATATCGGCAGGCACTATTTTAGACACCTTATTCTTTAGGGGCTTTCCCAAAGCATAGGCAGAGTCTCATTTTCGCGCCGGTGTTGCGCACTTGTTTTTGAGAGGCATGGCATGCAGTCGCATGTGAGAGGAGCTCTGATACTTATAAAAGACTTCTGAAGGCGTCATTTGGTATCGTATTCCCCTTTGGGTTTGGTTGGGTCTCAGCAAAGCAGATACCAGGGACTGTAAAGGGGTTTAAAGCTTAAAACGGCTCCGGTTCCGTTATTTTAAGGGTTAAAGCTTCCAAAATTGGTGTGCAATATTTTCAAAGCTTTAAGACGCTGTGGTGAAAATTTGGTGAATTTTGAACAATTCCTTCATGTTTTTTCGCAATTGCAGTAATAAAGTGTGTTCAGTTTAAAATTTAAAGTGACAGTAACGGTTTTATTTTAAAACGTTTTTTGTACTTTCTGTTCAAGTTTATGCCTGTTTAACATGTCTGAACTACCAGATAGACTGTGTTCTGAATGTGGGGAAGCCAGAATTCCTATTCATTTAAATAAATGTGATTTATGTGATAATGACAATGATGCCCAAGATGATTCCTCAAGTGAGGGGAGTAAGCATGGTACTGCATCATTCCCTCCTTCGTCTACACGAGTCTTGCCCACTCAGGAGGCCCCTAGTACATCTAGCGCGCCAATACTCCTTACAATGCAACAATTAACGGCTGTAATGGATAATTCTGTCAAAAACATTTTAGCCAAAATGAACCCTTGTCAGCGTAAGCGTGGCTGCTCTGTTTTAGTTACTGAAGAGCATGACGACGCTGATATTAATATCTCTGAAGGGCCCCTAACCCAATCTGAGGGGGCCAGGGAGGTTTTGTCTGAGGGAGAAATTACTGATTTAGGGAACATTTCTCAGCAGGCTGAATCTGATGTGATTACATTTAAATTTAAATTGGAACATCTCCGCATTTTGCTTAAGGAGGTATTATCCACTCTGGATGATTGTGAAAATTTAGTCATCCCAGAGAAACTATGTAAAATGGACAAGTTCCTAGAGGTGCCGGGGCTCCCAGAAGCTTTTCCTATACCCAAGCGGGTGGCGGACATTGTTAATAAAGAATGGGAAAGGCCCGGTATTCCTTTCGTCCCTCCCCCCATATTTAAAAAATTGTTTCCTATGGTCGACCCCAGAAAGGACTTATGGCAGTCAGTCCCCAAGGTCGAGGGAGCGGTTTCTACTTTAAACAAACGCACCACTATTCCCATAGAGGATAGTTGTGCTTTCAAAGATCCTATGGATAAAAAATTAGAAGGTTTGCTTAAAAAGATGTTTGTTCAGCAGGGTTACCTTCTACAACCCATTTCATGCATTGTCCCTGTCACTACTGCCGCATATTTCTGGTTTGATGAACTGCTTAAGGTGCTCGATAGTGACTCTCCTCCTTATGAGGAGATTATGGACAGAATCAATGCTCTCAAATTGGCTAATTCTTTCACTCTAGACGCCTCTTTGCAATTGGCTAAGTTAGCGGCTAAGAACTCTGGGTTTGCTATTGTGGCGCGCAGAGCGCTTTGGTTGAAATCTTGGTCGGCTGATGCGTCTTCCAAGAACAAGCTACTAAACATTCCTTTCAAGGGGAAAACGTTGTTTGGTCCTGACTTGAAAGAGATTATCTCTGATATCACTGGGGGTAAGGGCCACGCCCTTCCTCAGGATCGGCCTTTCAAGGCAAAAAATAGACCTAATTTTCGTCCCTTTCGTAAAAACGGACCAGCCCAAGGTGCTACGTCCTCTAAGCAAGAGGGTAATACTTCTCAGGCCAAGCCAGCTTGGAGACCAATGCAAGGCTGGAACAAGGGAAAGCAGGCCAAGAAACCTGCCACTGCTACCAAGACAGCATGAAATATTGGCCCCCGATCCGGGACCGGATCTGGTGGGGGGCAGACTCTCTCTCTTCGCTCAGGCTTGGGCAAGAGATGTTCTGGATCCTTGGGCGCTAGAAATAGTCTCCCAGGGTTATCTTCTGGAATTCAAGGGACTTCCCCCAAGGGGGAGGTTCCACAGGTCGCAGTTGTCTTCAGACCACATAAAAAGACAGGCGTTCTTACATTGTGTAGAAGACCTGTTAAAAATGGGAGTGATTCATCCTGTTCCATTAAGAGAACAGGGGATGGGGTTCTACTCCAATCTGTTCATAGTTCCCAAAAAAGAGGGAACGTTCAGACCAATCCTAGATCTCAAGATCTTAAACAAATTTCTCAAGGTCCCATCGTTCAAGATGGAAACCATCCGAACTATCCTTCCTTCCATCCAGGAAGGTCAATTCATGACCACGGTGGATTTAAAGGATGCGTATCTACATATTCCTATCCACAAGGAACATCATCGGTTCCTAAGGTTTGCATTCCTGGACAAACATTACCAGTTCGTGGCGCTTCCTTTCGGATTAGCCACTGCTCCAAGGATTTTCACAAAGGTACTAGGGTCCCTTCTAGCGGTGCTAAGACCAAGGGGCATTGCAGTAGTACCTTACCTGGACGACATTCTGATTCAAGCGTCGTCCCTTCCTCAAGCAAAGGCTCACACGGACATTGTCCTGGCCTTTCTCAGATCTCACGGCTGGAAAGTGAACGTGGAAAAGAGTTCTCTATCCCCGTCAACAAGGGTTCCCTTCTTGGGAACAATTATAGACTCCTTAGAAATGAGGATCTTTCTAACAGAGGCCAGAAAAACAAAGCTTCTGGACTCTTGTCGGATACTTCATTCCGTTCCTCTTCCTTCCATAGCTCAGTGCATGGAAGTGATCGGGTTGATGGTGGCGGCGATGGACATAGTTCCTTTTGCGCGCATTCATCTAAGACCATTACAACTGTGCATGCTCAGTCAGTGGAATGGGGACTATACAGACTTGTCTCCGAAGATACAAGTAAATCAGAAGACCAGAGACTCACTCCGTTGGTGGCTGTCCCTGGACAATCTGTCTCAAGGGATGATGTTCCACAGACCAGAGTGGGTCATTGTCACGACCGACGCCAGTCTGATAGGCTGGGGCGCGGTCTGGGGATCCCTGAAAGCTCAGGGTCTTTGGTCTCGGGAAGAATCTCTTCTACCGATAAATATTCTGGAACTGAGAGCGATATTCAATGCTCTCCAGGCCTGGCCCCAGCTTGCGAGGACCAGGTTCATACGGTTTCAATCAGACAACATGACGACTGTTGCGTACATCAACCATCAGGGGGGAACAAGGAGTTCCCTAGCGATGGAAGAAGTAACCAAAATAATTCTTTGGGCGGAGTCTCACTCCTGCCACCTGTCTGCTATCCACATCCCAGGAGTGGAAAATTGGGAAGCGGATTTTCTGAGTCGGCAGACATTGCATCCGGGGGAGTGGGAACTCCATCCGGAAATCTTTGCCCAAGTCACTCACCTGTGGGGCATTCCAGACATGGATCTGATGGCCTCTCGTCAGAACTTCAAAGTTCCTTGCTACGGGGCCAGATCCAGGGATCCCAAGGCGGCTCTAGTGGATGCACTAGTGGCACCTTGGACCTTCAAACTAGCTTATGTGTTCCCGCCATTTCCTCTCATCCCCAGGCTGATAGCCAGGATCAAGCAGGAGAGGGCGTCGGTGATCTTGATAGCTCCTGCGTGGCCACGCAGGACTTGGTATGCAGATCTGGTGAATATGTCATCGGCTCCACCTTGGAAGCTACCTTTGAGACGAGACCTTCTTGTTCAGGGTCCGTTCGAACATCCGAATCTGGTTTCACTCCAGCTGACTGCTTGGAGATTGAACGCTTGATTTTATCGAAGCGAGGATTCTCAGATTCTGTTATCGATACTCTTGTTCAGGCCAGAAAGCCTGTGACTAGAAAGATTTACCACAAAATTTGGAAAAAATATATCTGTTGGTGTGAATCTAAAGGATTCCCTTGGGACAAGGTTAAGATTCCTAGGATTCTATCCTTCCTTCAAGAAGGATTGGAAAAAGGATTATCTGCAAGTTCCCTGAAGGGACAGATTTCTGCCTTGTCGGTATTACTTCACAAAAAGCTGGCAGCTGTGCCAGATGTTCAAGCCTTTGTGCAGGCTCTGGTTAGAATCAAGCCTGTTTACAAACCTTTGACTCCTCCTTGGAGTCTCAATTTAGTTCTTTCAGTTCTTCATTCCGTTGATATTAAGTTATTATCTTGGAAAGTTTTGTTTTTAGTTGCGATTTCTTCTGCCAGAAGAGTCTCAGAATTATCTGCTCTGCAGTGTTCTCCTCCTTATCTGGTGTTCCATGCAGATAAGGTGGTTTTACGTACTAAACCTGGTTTTCTTCCAAAAGTTGTTTCTAACAAAAACATTAACCAGGAGATTATCGTACCTTCTCTGTGTCCGAAACCAGTTTCAAAGAAGGAACGTTTGTTGCACAATTTGGATGTTGTTCGCGCTCTAAAATTCTATTTAGATGCTACAAAGGATTTTAGACAAACATCTTCCTTGTTTGTTGTTTATTCAGGTAAAAGGAGAGGTCAAAAAGCAACTTCTACCTCTCTCTCTTTTTGGATTAAAAGCATCATCAAATTGGCTTACGAGACTGCCGGACGGCAGCCTCCCGAAAGAATCACAGCTCATTCCACTAGGGCTGTGGCTTCCACATGGGCCTTCAAGAACGAGGCTTCTGTTGATCAGATATGTAGGGCAGCGACTTGGTCTTCACTGCACACTTTTACCAAATTTTACAAGTTTGATACTTTTGCTTCTTCTGAGGCTATTTTTGGGAGAAAGGTTTTGCAAGCCGTGGTGCCTTCCATTTAGGTGACCTGATTTGCTCCCTCCCTTCATCCGTGTCCTAAAGCTTTGGTATTGGTTCCCACAAGTAAGGATGACGCCGTGGACCGGACACACCTATGTTGGAGAAAACAGAATTTATGTTTACCTGATAAATTTCTTTCTCCAACGGTGTGTCCGGTCCACGGCCCGCCCTGGTTTTTTTAATCAGGTCTGATATTTTATTTTCTTTAACTACAGTCACCACGGTACCATATGGTTTCTCCTATGCGAATATTCCTCCTTAACGTCGGTCGAATGACTGGGGTAGGCGGAGCCTAGGAGGGATCATGTGACCAGCTTTGCTGGGCTCTTTGCCATTTCCTGTTGGGGAAGAGAATATCCCACAAGTAAGGATGACGCCGTGGACCGGACACACCGTTGGAGAAAGAAATTTATCAGGTAAACATAAATTCTGTTTTTTTTTTTCTCTGACAGCATTAACAGGGCCACGCTTGTAGGGAGACTAAGTCTCATTCACAGTAAGGGACTCCTCACATGGCGACTTATTTTAGTAATGGGGCATGTGTGACTATATGGGCTCACTACGTGACAGACATGTCTTCGAAATTGACATTAACTTTGACGACCATTGCTACCGGCTACCCTTTACATTGGGCATGGGAACAGTCTGTGTGAGTTTCTCTCCCGGCACTTTCTGTATTAAATGTAATGGCGACCGGGAGATGGTTGTTTACGCCCATGAGGGGTGGGGTTTTCGTAGTCTTCATACAATGTGTATTATGGCCGATTAGGCTGTTCTTAGGGGCAGCAGGCTGCTGGAAATTAAAAGAAGACAGCTTTTAATTGTACATGTCACTCCCGGTGCCTTTACATATAACAATGGCGACCGGGAGATAGCTGACAAAACGCCCAAGAGAGGCGGAGTTCCTAAAGGGCGCCAAAGTAAAGGGCGCCGAGGTCTCTTCTGCCTCCTTATACTTATTTGGCAATATAGTAAGGAGCGGAGGATTCTTACTTTCCTAAGGTGTTCTAGAGACACTTTTTCCTCCATGCAGGGCTATGCAATAACAAGGAACGGAGGACTCTAGCTTTAGACGTGTGCGCTCTGTATTGAGCACTTCTCATATCACTTCCGGTTATCGGAAGCTATGGTACTGCTGTTGTCGCAATTGTTTGTATTCCAGCTTCCACTTGGTACATAAAGGAATACTCTGTTAGTACACTTTCTTTCATGTAATTGGCAAGAGTCCATGAGCTAGTGACGTATGGGATATACAATCCTACCAGGAGGGGCAAAGTTTCCCAAACCTCAAAATGCCTATAAATACACCCCTCACCACACCCACAATTCAGTTTTACAAACTTTGCCTCCCATGGAGGTGGTGAAGTAAGTTTGTGCTAGATTTCTACGTTGATATGCACTTCGCAGCAGGCTGAAGCAGTGAATGTCAGAGGGATGTGAAGAGAGTATTGCCTATTTGAATACCATGGTCTTCCTCTAGGGGATCTATTTCATAGGTTCTCTGTTATCGGTCGTAGAGATTTCTCTTATATACCATTACCTCTACTGATTCTCGTTTCAGTACTGGTTTGGCTATCTACTATATGTAGATGAGTGTCTTAGGGTAAGTAAATGTTATTTTATTCATGACACTCTAAGCTATGGTTGGGCACTTTATATGTAAAGTTCTAAATATATGTTTTAAACTTATATTTGCCATGATTCAGGATAATCAGTGTTCCTTCTTTCAGACTGTCAGTTTCATTTTTTTGGGAAAATGCATATGAATAAATATTTTTCTTACCTTTAAAATTTTCATATGACTTTTTCTTCTAAATTGCGGACTGTTAGGCTCGCAGGTGCAGAAAATGGTACAATTTATTGCGTCATTTTTGGCGCGAGACTTTTTTGGCGCAAAAATATCGTAATTTCCGGCGTCGTAGTTGACGCCGGAAGTTTTCACGTGGTTGTGTCATTTTTCACGCATGTTTGTTGCAGACATTTTTGGCGCCAAAAAATGTGGGCGTCATTCTTGGCACCAAAAAATGTGGGCGTCATACTTGGCGCCAAAAATGTGGGCGTCATACTTGGCGCCAGTTTTTTTCACATTATTTCAATCTCACTTTTTAGTTGCTTCTGGTTGCTAGAGGCTTGTTTTGCATCTTTTATTTCAGTTTTTAGGACTCTTGTTAAACTCCCTGAAGTATTTCCTATCCCTGATGCGGTTTCTGACATGAATTCTAGGTAATGATCTAAGCTAGGTAATTAATTTAATCTTTTCTTATGCAAGATTTAACAAATTATATCCTTCACCTGCTTCTTATATTGAATTGTGGGAAACTGTTCCTAAAGTTGACAGGGCTATTTCCACTAAGGGTAAGTGTACTACTATCCCTTCTTTTAAAGACCATTTGAATAGAAAATGAGTCTTTTCATAGAAGGGCCTTTTTGCTTAGCCCAGCTATTTCTATTGCTGATGTGGCTGCTGCTTCAACTTACTAGTTATCTAGTCTTTTAGAAAGTGTTCTAACGACTCGTGAAAATATTTTGGGTTTCTCTTGCAAGGTGTATCCAGTCCACGGATTCATTCTTACTTGTGGGATATTCTCATTCCCTACAGGAAGTGGCAAAGAGAGCACACAGCAGAGCTATCCATATAGCTCCCCCTCTGGCTCCGCCCCCCCAGTCATTCTCTTTGCCGCTCTAACAAGTAGCATCTCCACGGGAGGGTAAAGTGAATGTGGTGTTAGATTTGTAGTTTTTATATCTTCAATCAAAAGTTTATTTTTAAATAGTGCCGGTTTGTACTATTTACTCTCTGGCAGAAAGTGATGAAGAATTCTGCTGAGAGGAAAATGATTTTAGCATGTTGTAACTAAAATCCACTGCTGTTCCCACATAGGACTGAGGAGTACCAGAAAACTTCAGTTGGGGGGAACAGTTTGCAGGCTTAACTGCTATAAGGTATGTTCAGTCATCTTTTTCTAGTCAAGACTTAGTAATGCTAGAAGACTGACAAGAATCCCCATGTGGGGAAGGTAAGCAGTGTTAATTTTGTCGACTAAAACTAGACTAAAATGACTATAAAACTAAAGAAATTCTTATGACTAAAATATGACTAAAACTAAAATGACATTTTAGTCAAAAGACTATGACTAAAACTAAATCAAAATTTGCTGACAAAAACTTCATTTTATTAAATTTTAAGATAAAGACCACAACAGTTAAATCTGTTAAATCTGTATTGCATGTTCAAATCTTAATACCATAAAAGAAAACAGGTTAATAAACCTTTACTCCAGGAGTTTATAATAAATTTGGAAGTTCTAGAGCAGTGCTAATATTGTTGCCGAAACGTTTTTGAATCTGTGAATAATCAATTGATTCTTCCTATAGAAATAAGCATAAACCACAAATATGGGTTTAAGTTATGCTGTGCCTGTGCTAGCTGCAGAAACTTTTTGTTGTGTTGAGTTTCTTGATACTTGTTTTAATTATTAACAGAGAACTGTTAAAGTTTTTATATTGGGTAATATGTTCAATACAGCCAATACAGTTTTGTTTTTTTTATATTTTAAAGTTGCACTTCTGTTTGTTTATGAAACTTGGTTTTATTTAATTTTAAGTTTAATAAAGATGTTACATATCACAACGGCTAAATCTGTGTCTGTATTGCATGTTTAAACTTTAATACCATAAATATTAACAGGTGTTATGTTTACTCCTGGAGTATGTAATCCGTTTGCAAATGATAGAGAAATGCTTAAATAATGCATTACACTTTAACTAAACCCCTTAGATTTTAGTTGACTAAAATCTACTGGAGATTTAGTCGACTAAAATGTATTGGAGATTCAGTCGACTAAAACTAGACTAAAACTAAAACAATTCAGATGACTAAAATATGACTAAAACTAAAATGGCATTTTAGTCAAAAGACTAAAACTAAGACTAAATTGAAACTTGCCGTCAAAATTAACACTGAAGGTAAGCCATATTCTGAGATTCAATATAGAAGGAAGGCTTAATTAACAGGGCTTAAAGACTGGTGGACACTGTTAAAGGGCAATCGATTATTTTATAGTGAAAATATAATCATTATACAAGTTTTTATTACTTTTGGAGTGTTTTTATGGGGTTTTATTCCACATGGCAGAATTTTAGACACCTATTTAGGGTTTTCAGTTGCGCAGTTGATATTGCAGACAGCTTCATGCAGCTTCACGTGTAGGGTCCAAAGACTACTTGAGGACTTCATAGAGGCTTATTTTCCATCAAACTAATCCCCAGGGGCAGGTAGGGCCACAGCAGATTGCTGTGGCACGGTGCTGTAGTTTGCTAACCGGTTGTCAGCTTTAGGTTGCTCCGGTTTGGGCATTAAGGGGTTAATTGACTTTAAATTCGCTGTGCAATCATTCCAAAGCAGTAAGATTGTGTGGTAAAAAAGAAAGATTGGATCATTTTTTAAGATTTAGTAAAAAAGTGTGCGCTTTTTATTATTTAAAGGCACAGTACCGTTTTTTCTCAAATTGTATTTTTCAGTATTTGAGTGCTGTCTAAGTCTGTTTAACATGTCTGAGCCTACAGATAGACGTTGCTCTATGTGTTTAGTAGCCATGGTGGAACCCCCTTTACATTTGTGTTTTAAGTGTGCTAATGTATCTATGCATTCTAAAGATCATGTTGTTTCACTTAAAAATGTAGCCCAAGATGATTCTTTGAGAGAAGGTAACAAGGATAGCCCACCTTCCTCTCCCCATGTGTCGACACCAGTTACGCCCGTGCAAGCGATGCCTAGTACCTCTAGCGCATTGGCCCCTATTACATTACAACAATTAGCAGCAGTCATGGATAATTCCCTTGCGGCATTTTTATCCAAACTGCCAGTTTTTCCTAAAAAGCGTGATCGCTCGGTTTTAAGAACAGAGTATGAGCAATCAGAAGCTTTGGAGGGTTTATCTGTTGTACCCTCACAACACTCTGAAGTGACGGTGAGGGATGTGCTGTCCGAGGGAGAAATTTCTGACACAGGAAAGGTTTCTCAGCGGGCAGAATCAGATTCCTTAGCATTTAAATTTAAGCTGCAACACCTCCGCGTGCTGCTTAAGGAGGTATTAGCTACGCTGGATGATTGCGACCCCATGGTGGTCCCAGAGAAATTGTGTAAAATGGACAAATATCTAGAAGTCCCTGTATACACTGATGCGTTTCCGATCCTGAAGAGGGTGGCGGATATTGTGGATAGGGAGTGGGAGAGACCAGGTGTACCCTTTGTTCTCCCCCCTATCTTTAAGAAAATGTTCCCCATTACTGATCCCAGGCGGGACTCATGGCAGACTGTCCCTAAGGTAGAGGGGGCAGTTTCAACATTAGCCAAGCGCACAACCATACCAATTGAAAACAGTTGTGCTTTCAAAGATCCTATGGATAAAAAATTAGGTTTACTAAAGAAAATATTTGTTCAACAAGGTTTCCTTCTCCAACCTATTGCCTGCATTATTCCCGCAAGATAGGCCTTTTAAGGCTAAAAACAAGGCTAATTTTCGTTCCTTTCGCAACTTCAGGAGCGGTCCTGCTTCAACCTCTGCGACCACAAAGCAAGAGGGTAACTCTCCACAGCCCAAGGCAACCTGGAAGCCTTTGCAGGGCTGGAACAAGGGTAAACAGGCCAAGAAGCCTGCAGCCGCTACTAAGACAGCATGAAGGGGTAGCCCCCGATCCGGGACCGGATCTGGTAGGGGGCAGACTCTTTCTTTGCTCAGGCTTGGGCAAGAGATGTTCCCGATCCCTGGACATTAGAGATAGTTGCTCAGGGATATCTTCTAGAATTCAAGGACTCTCCTCCAAGGGGAAGGTTCCACATTTCTCGTTTGTCTACAGACCAGATAAAGAAAGAGGCGTTCTTACGCTGTGTAGAAGATCTACTCAAGATGGGAGTGATATATCCAGTCCCAATTACAGAACAAGGACTGGGTTTTTACTCAAACCTGTTTGTGGTTCCCAAAAAGGAAGGAACTTTCAGACCAATCCTGGATCTAAAAATTCTAAACAAATTCCTCAGAGTCCCATCTTTCAAGATGGAGACCATTCGGACAATCTTACCGATGATCCAGGAAGGTCAATATATGACTACCGTGGATCTAAAGGATGCGTACCTTCATATTCCTATCCACAAAGATCACCATCAGTTCCTAAGGTTCGCTTTTCTGGACAAGCATTACCAGTTCGTGGCCCTTCACTTCGGGTTGGCCACCGCTCCCAGAATTTTCACAAAGGTGCTAGGGTCCCTTCTAGCGGTACTAAGACCGCGGGGCATTGCAGTAGCTCCCTATCTGGACGACATCTTAATACAGGCGCCGTCTTTTCCCAGAGCGAAGGCTCATACGGATATTGTTCTGGCCTTTCTAAGGTCTCACAGGTGGAAGGTGAACACCGAAAAAAGTTCTCTGTCCCCGCTCACAAGGGTTCCCTTCCTGGGAACATTAATAGACTCGGTAGAAATGAAAATATTTCTGACGGAGGTCAGAAGGTTAAAGCTTCTAAGTTCTTGCCGAGCTCTTCATTCCATTCCGCGGCCATCTGTAGCTCAGTGCATGGAGGTAATCGGATTAATGGTAGCAGCAATGGACGTAGTCTCTTTTGCTCGAATTCATCTCAGGCCACTGCAATTGTGCATGCTCAAACAGTGGAATGGGGATTATGCAGATTTGTCTCCTCAAATCCAACTGGACCAGAAAACCAGAGATTCTCTTCTCTGGTGGTTGTCTCAGGATCACCTGTCTCAGGGAATGTGCTTCCGCAGACCGGAGTGGATCATTGTAACGACCGACGCCAGTCTGTTAGGCTGGGGCGCAGTCTGGGGCTCCCTGAAAGCTCAGGGCCTATGGTCTCGGGAAGAGTCTCTTCTCCCGATAAACATTTTGGAACTGAGAGCGATATTCAACACGCTCCAGGCATGGCCTCAGCTAGCGGCGGCCAAGTTCATCAGATTTCAGTCGGACAACATCACGACTGTAGCATACATCAATCATCAGGGAGGAACAAAGAGTTTCTTAGCGATGAAGGAAGTAACCAAGATAATCAGGTGGGCGGAGGATCACTCTTGCCATCTATCTGCTATTCACATCCCAGGAGTAGACAGCTGGGAAGCGGATTTCCTAAGTCGTTAGACTTTTCACCCGGGGGAGTGGGGACTCCACCCGGAGGTATTTGCTCAGCTGACTCAGCTATGGGGCATTCCAGAGTTGGATCTGATGGCGTCCCGTCAGAACACCAAACTTCCTCTTTACGGATCCAGGTCCAGGGACCCCAAGGCGGCATTGATAGATGCTCTAGTAGCGCCTTGGTCCTTCAATCTGGCCTATGTCTTTCCACCGTTTCCCCTTCTCCCTCGGCTGGTAGCCAGAATCAAACAGGAGAACGCCTCGGTAATTCTGATAGCACCTGCGTGGCCACGCAGGACTTGGTATGCAGACCTAGTGGACATGTCGTCTGTTCCACCATGGACACTGCCAATGAGGCAGGATCTTCTAATACAGGGTCCATTCAAATTTAACATAAGATATGGCGGAAATATCTTTGTTGGTGTGAATTCAAGGGTTACTCGTGGAGTAAGATTAGGATTCCAAGGATTGGAGAAAGGTTTATCAGCTAGTTCCTTAAAGGGGCAGATATCCGCTCTGTCTATCCTTTTACACAAGCGTCTGGCAGAAGTACCAGATGTTCAAGCGTTTGCTCAGGCTTTATTCAGAATCAAGCCTGTCTATAAACCTGTGGCTCCTCCATGGAGTCTAAATTTAGTTCTTTCAGTTCTTCAAGGGGTTCCGTTTGAACCTTTACATTCCATAGATATTAAGTTATTATCTTGGGAAGTTTTGTTTTTGGTAGCTATATCTTCTGTTTCAGAATTGTCTGCTTTGCAGTGTAATTCACCCTATCTGGTGTTCCATGCAGATAAGGTAGTTTTGCGTACCAAACCTGGTTTTCTTCCTAAATTGTTTTCTAATAAGAACATTAACCAGGAAATTATTGTTCCTTCCCTGTGTCCTAATCCAGCTTCTAAGAAGGAACGGCTTTTACACAATCTTGATGTGGTTCATGCTTTGAAATTCTATTTACAAGCAACTAAGGATTTCAGACAAACATCATCTTTGTTTGTTGTCTATTCTGGTAAGAGGAGAGGTCAGAAAGCGACTGCTACCTCTTTCCTTTTGGCTGAAAAGCATTATCCGTTTGGCTTTTGAGACTGCTGGCCAGCAGCCTCCTGAAAGAATTACTGCTCATTCTACCAGAGCAGTGGCTTCCACATGGGCTTTCAAGAATGAGGCTTCTGTTGATCAGATTTGTAAGGCAGCGACTTGGTCTTCACTGCATACTTTTTCCAAATTTTACAAATTCAATACTTTTGCTTCTTCGGAGGCTATTTTTGGGAGAAAGGTTTTGCAAGCAGTGTGCCTTCCGTTTAGGTTACCTGTCTTGTTCCCTCCCTTCATCCGTGTCCTAAAGCTTTGGTATTGGTATCCCACAAGTAAGGATGAATCCGTGGACTGGATACACCTTGCAAGAGAAAACAGAATTTATGCTTACCTGATAAATTACTTTCTCTTGTGGTGTATCCAGTCCACGGCCCGCCCTGGCAATTAAGTCAGGTTAAAATTTCTTGTTTAAACTAGTCACCACTGCACCCTATGGTTTCTCCTTTTTCTCCTAACCGTCGGTCGAATGACTGGGGGGCGGAGCCAGAGGGGGAGCTATATGGACAGCTCTGCTGTGTGCTCTCTTTGCCACTTCCTGTAGGGAATGAGAATATCCCACAAGTAAGGATGAATCCGTGGACTGGATACACCTTGCAAGAGAAAACAGAATTTATGCTTACCTGATAAATTACTTTCTCTTGCGGTGTATCCAGTCCACGGCCCGCCCTGGCAATTAAGTCAGGTTAAAATTTCTTGTTTAAACTAGTCACCACTGCACCCTATGGTTTCTCCTTTTTCTCCTAACCGCCGGTCGAATGACTGGGGGGCGGAGCCAGAGGGGGAGCTATATGGACAGCTCTGCTGTGTGCTCTCTTTGCCACTTCCTGTAGGGAATGAGAATATCCCACAAGTAAGGATGAATCCGTGGACTGGATACACCGCAAGAGAAAGTAATTTATCAGGTAAGCATAAATTCTGTTTTTCTCAAAAGTGCCTATTCTTTTATTTGTGATGCTGTGTTTGATAATATCAATATAAAAAGCATGTCTTTGGCAGTTCTCGCTAGGAGAGCCTTATGGCTTAAAGGGACATAAAACCCCAAACGTTTCTTTAATGATTCAAATAGAACATTATTTCTTTCATGTAATTAGCAAGAGTCCATGAGCTAGTGACGTATGGGATATACATTCCTACCAGGAGGGGCAAAGTTTCCCAAACCTTAAAATGCCTATAAATACACCCCTCACCACACCCACAATTCAGTTTTACAAACTTTGCCTCCCATGGAGGTGGTGAAGTAAGTTTGTGCTAGATTCTACGTTGATATGCGCTTCGCAGCAGGTTGACGCACGGTTTTCCTCTCAGAGTGCAGTGAATGTCAGAGGGATGTGAAGAGAGTATTGCCTATTTGAATTCAATGGTCTTCCTCTAGGGGATCTATTTCATAGGTTCTCTGTTATCGGTCGTAGAGATTTCTTCTCCTACCTCCCTTTTCAGATCAACGATATACTCTTATATACCATTACCTCTACTGATTCTCGTTTCAGTACTGGTTTGGCTATCTACTATATGTAGATGAGTGTCTTAGGGTAAGTAAGTCTTATTTCTATTTATGACACTCAAAGCTATGGTGGGCTCTTTATATGTAAAGTTCTAAATATATGTGTTTAAACTTATATTTGCCATGATTCAGGATATTCAGTATTCCTTCATTTCAGACTGTCAGTTTCATTTTGGGAAAATGCATATAAATTTCATATTTCTTACCTTCAATTGACTTTTTTCAAAATTGCGGGCTGTTAGGCTTGCGGGTGCAGAAAATGCTTCTATTTATTGCGTCATTTTTGGCGCAAGACTTTTTTGGCGCAAACATTTCGTCATTTCCGGCGTCATAGTTGGCGCTGGAAGTTTTCTTTCATGTAATTAGCAAGAGTCCATGAGCTAGTGACGTATGGGATATACATTCCTACCAGGAGGGGCAAAGTTTCCCAAACCTCAAAATGCCTATAAATACACCCCTCACCACACCCACAAATCAGTTTTACAAACTTTGCCTCCTGTGGAGGTGGTGAAGTAAGTTTGTGCTAGATTCTACGTTGATATGCGCTCTGCAACAGGTTGGAGACCGGTTTTCCTCTCAGCGTGCAGTGAATATCAGAGGGATGTGAAGAGAGTATTGCCTATTTGAATTCAATGATCTCCTTCTACGGGGTCTATTTCATAGGTTCTCTGTTATCGGTCGTAGAGATTCATCTCTTACCTCCCTTTTCAGATCGACGATATACTCTTATTTATATACCATTACCTCTACTGATTCTCGTTTCAGTACTGGTTTGGCTTTCTACTGCATGTAGATGAGTGTCCTGGGGTAAGTAAGTCTTATTTTCTGTGACACTCTAAGCTATGGTTGGGCACTTTTATATAAAGTTCTAAATATATGTGTTTAAACATTTATTTGCCTTGAATTCAGGATGTTCAACGTTCCTTTTTTCAGACAGTCAGTTTCATATTTGGGATAATGCATATGAATAAATCAATTTTTTCTTACCTTAAAATTTGACTTTTTTTCCTGTGGGCTGTTAGGCTCGCGGGGGCTGAAAATGCTTCATTTTATTGTGTCATTCTTGGCGCGGACTTTCTTGGCACAAAAATTTTCTTGTCATTTCCGGCGTCATACGTGTCGCCGGAAGTTGCGTCATTTTTTTTGACGTTTTTGCGCCAAAAAATGTTGGCGTTCCGGATGTGGCGCCATTTTCGGCGCCAAAAGCATTTAGGCGCCAAATAATGTGGGCGGCTTTTTTGGCGCTAAAAAATTTGAGCGTCATTGTTGTCTCCACAATATTTAAGTCTCATTATTTATTGCTTCTGGTTGCTAGAAGCTTGTTCATTGGCATTTTTTTCCCATTCCTGAAACTGTCATTTAAGGAATTTGATCTTTTTTGCTTTATATGTTGTTTTTTTCTATTACATATTGCAAGATGTCTCACCCTGAATCAGAAGCCACTTCTGGAAAAACGCTTAACTGAGTTTCAGTACTACCAAAGCTAAGTTCATTTATTTTAAATGTTATAAATGTTTATCTTTAGCTATGGTTTGTAATAAGTTATTATGATATACTTTTACATGCAGGATCCATTAGTGTTTATGCTTTACATATTTCCATTTGTACATCTTATGTACAAGAAATATTTAGAAGATTTATAAGAAACATTTTTCTGATTCTATTTTAAAGGCTTTGTCTGACTTCGTGCCTTCTAATAAAATTTTTAGGTCTTTTTCACTTCTTTTTTAATTATTGAAGTTTCAAATGACCAACAACATACTGATTTATCCTTCTCTGATGATGTTTTTTCTCTTTCAGAAATTTTCTTCATCAGATATTGACACTAACAAATCTACTTTTTTATTATTTTTCTATTATTAAAGTACATTTGTTCTTTGTTGAAAAGGTGTTGATTATTTTGGATATTAAGGTAACTAGTTCTTTAAGACTAGCTGACACTATTTCTGCCTATGTATTTCTTCTGTGTTTTCAGAGGTTTTCTTTCCATTTCCCCATTCTAGGGAATGGAATAGGCTGAGAATTTTCTTTTATTCCTTCTTCAAAGGTTTTAAACTATATTTCTCTTGTTAAGTGTGTTCAGTCCACGGGTCATCCATTACTTATGGGATATATTCTCCTTTCCAACAGGAAGTTGCAAGAGGATCACCCAAGCAGAGCTGCTATATAGCTCCTCCCCTCACATGTCATATCTAGTCATTCTCTTGCAACCCTCAACAAAGAAGGAGGTCGCGAGAGGAGCTGGAGTTTTTACTTAACTATTCTTCAATCAAAAGTTTGTTATTTTAAATGGCACCGCAGTGTGCTGTTTTTCTATCTCAGGCAGTATTTGGAAGAAGAAACTGCCTACGTTTTTTATCTATGATCTTAGCAGGCGTAACTAAGATCCACTGGCTGTTCTCGACATTCTGAGGAGTGGGGTAACTTCAGACTGGGAATAGCATGCGGGGTCCTCCGCCAATGAGGTATGTGCGGTACTTTATTTTCTGGGAATGGAATTGACTAAGAAAATACTGCTGTTACCGTATGATGTAAGTACAGCCTTAAATGCAGTAGTAGCAACTGGTATCAGGCTGATAAATGTATGCGCAGTCGAATTATATTCTAGGGACTAGAATTTGACTGAGAAAATACTGTTAACACTGAAATAATACTTAAGCCTTCTCTGCAGTGGTAGCGACTGGTAGCAGGCTTAGTGATAGCTTTGCATGACATTGAGAAATGTTGTTTTTTTAATAAAACGTTTACTGGCATGTTATTCGTTTTTTGTGAGGTACTTTGGTGATAAATCGCTTTGGGCATGATTTTTTCCACATGGCTAACATATTTTTCTGCATGGAAACCGTTATATCAGGGCTCCCACTGTTGTGATTGGAGTGGGAGGGCCCTTGTTTTAGCGCCTTGTTGCGCAGTTAAAATTATTGCACAGTCTTTCTGCTTCCTT
>NW_026512204.1:0-22500 GCF_027579735.1 Bombina bombina
GAATAATTGATGCCAAACAATAGAAAGTGCCAGTTACAAACACATATTTTTTACCAGAATGAGTAATAGTATAAAATATTTAATTATTTAATTACACTTAGACAGTTATACAATATAGGGCGACCTATTATAAATAAACATACATATTTAATAAAACACGATAAACAGAAAATAGAAATCAATATTAGAAATGGTAAAATACACCCATTTGAGCCAAATGTTCGTATAGCAGTTGAAATCCAATGCGATAATATCCTTCAACTTGTCACTATATGGGCCCACAAACAGGTCTGAGCAAAATTGTATATAGGTGTAGAAAAGCCGTCCCAGATTGGAAAAAACATAGCCGATGGTACTGTGCTCCTACGGACAAAGGATCCTCTTAATGTATGTCAAATGTGAATGACAAAAAGTATATCCGTACTCACATATTAGATATCAGGAACTGGCCTCCAGTCTGTAAAACACTGATCCGTGCCGTGGACCACCCACAGAGGGTATTATTCAGTCTCTGGAACAAGAGTGCTTACAGCTATAAACATATACAGTCTGGCTATAAACCCGGTGATGAAATGCAGTTTTCTTTTACAGGATTAGGTTTGCCTTAAAACAAAATCTAAACTCCCAAGACCTGCTTGCGCGGCAGTCTTCACCTTAAAGGGTTATTTCGCCAGAAGTTTAGCAAATGCTCCAAATATAGGAGCCAGGTTAAATGAGCAACGCGTTTCAAAACAGTATTTTCTTTTTCAAGCTCTAATTCAGAAAGTCAGACTGCTTTCTTTTAAACCCACATCTGACAGCTGATTTGATTAATTACCTTACACCTGTTTCTTAAGGCGATACTTGTAATGTGATCAAACTTTAAGATAAAAACATTCTTCTACATACCTAAAAGACACTTCAAGATATATTCATATACTCATCGAATAACAATACAATATTGTAAAAAATGTATCATAAAAATATCGGACATTCAATATTTATACAATTCTGGTTATTTCCGGCACCTTCTAATTGACAAAAATTCTTTATTAAATAAATGAACTTCATAAAAACACTAGAATATATATATATATATATATATATATATATATATATATATTTTTGATAGAGTGAAAAGTATTTTCGCTATATATATCTCTAAATCTATAGTCCACTTAGATAGAAGGGGATGGTCGAGTGGTTTGGTTCTCTGCTTTGGACAATAGAGGTCTTGGGTTCAATTCATGTTATACATTTTGAAAGAGTGAAAAGTATTTTCGTTATATATATCCTTAAATCCCTATTCTATTCTGTTTTATATAGAAGGGGATGGCCGAGTGGTTTGGTTCTCCAGCTTGGACAATAGAGTTCTTGGGTTTGATTCTAGTTAGGGAATTGTAATGGAATTTTTATTTATTAAACTATTTGTTGAATTATTCATTAAATACATTTTTTTATAATTTTATGATAACTTTTATACGGAATCACCTCACAAGAAAGACAGACATAACTCCTGAAATATTCTAGTGTTTTTATGAAGTTCATTTATTTAATAAAGATTTTTTGTCAATTAGAAGGTGCCGGAAATAACCAAAATTGTATAAATATTGAATGTCCGATATTTTTATGATACATTTTTTTACAATATTGTATTGTTATTCGATGAGTATATGAATATATCTTTTAAGTGTCTTTTATGTATGTAGAAGAATGTTTTTATCTTAAAGTTTGATCACATTACAAGTATCGCCTTAAGAAACAGATGTAAGGTAATTAATCAAATCAGCTGTCAGATGTGGGGTTAAAAGAAAGCAGTCTGACTTTCTGAATTAGAGCTTGAAAAAGAAACTACTGTTTTGAAACACGTTGCTCATTTAACCTGGCTCCTATATTTGGAGCATTTGCTAAACTTCTGGCGAAATAACCCTTTAAGGTGAAGACTGCAGTATTGGCCGTGCAAGCAGGTCTTGGGAGTTTAGATTTTGTTTTAAGGCAAACCTAATCCTGTAAAAGAAAACTGCATTTCATCACCGGGTTTATAGCCAGACTGTATATGTCTATAGCTGTAAGCACTCTTGTTCCAGAGACTGAATAATACCCTCTGTGGGTGGTCCACGGCACGGATCAGTGTTTTACAGACTGGAGGCCGGTTCCTGATATCTAATATGTGAGTACGGATATACTTTTTGTCATTCACATTTGACATACATTAAGAGGATCCTTTGTCCGTAGGAGCACAGTACTATCGGCTACGTTTTTTCCAATCTGGGACGGCTTTTCTACACCTATATACAATTTTGCACAGACCTGTTTGTGGGCCCATATAGTGACAAGTTGAAGGATATTATCTCATTGGATTTCAACTGCTATACGAACATTTGGCTCAAATGGGTGTATTTTACCATTTCTAATATTGATTTCTATTTTCTGTTTATCATGTTTTATTAAATATGTATGTTTATTTATAATAGGTCGACCTATATTGTATAACTGTCTAAGTGTAATTAAATATTTTACACTATTACTCATTCTGGTAAAAAATATGTGTTTGTAACCGGCACTTTCTATTGTTTGGCATCAATTATTCTTTATATATACTATATATTTATATATATTATCAATTATACTGAAATATTTGTTTTTGTGGGTAGGTTAGTTTAATTTACTCTTTAGCTCGTTTTGAGCGCTCCCTAGTGTTTTTTATCTTTACAAAGGCTACACATGCACACACATAGACAGAGATAGACACACACACACGCAAGGACAGACACACACAAGCAGGGCTACACATGCACACCAATTGACAGAGATAGATACACACACGCAAGGACAGACAGATACAAGCAGGCCTACACATGCACACACATAGACAGAGATAGACACACACACACGCAAGGACAGACACACACAAGCAGGGCTACACATGCACACCAATTGACAGAGATAGATAGACACACACACGCAAGGACAGACAGATACAAGCAGGCCTACACATGCACACACATAGACATAGATAGACACACACATGCAAGGACAGAGACACACAAGCAGGGCTACACATGCACACACATAGACAGAGATAGACACACACACACGCAAGGACAGACACACACAAGCAGGGCTACACATGCACACCAATTGACAGAGATAGATACACACAACGCAAGGACAGACAGATACAAGCAGGCCTACACATGCACACACATAGACATAGATAGACACACACATGCAAGGACAGACACACACAAGCAGGGCTACACATACACACACATAGACAGATCCTTTCACAAGTAGTAATTCAGACAGGGCTCCACTTCACTTCTACATTTCTTCTATAATACTATATAAATATATTTCACTATATAGTATGGATTTATATTTTATTAGTGATATAGCAGGAAGGAAAACAAATTGAAATAGTTGCAAATAAATTCTCTGGCTGTCATATGAATCTAAAACAAAGCATTCCAAGGACTTGTTTTTTTTTTCCCCTAGAGGTCAGACTCAGAGTAAAAATTTTTTTAAAAATGTCTTACAGCAGGACACAGGGAAGGGCTGCCAGTGAAAGATGACCCCACTGTAAGAGAGGCTGTTATCTCCCTAGCAGCATCACCTTTCCAGCCAGGGTCACTCACTAAGCAAATGCTGTTAACCCCTGCCTTTAGCTGCAATGTATTGCACATACATTACAGCTTACTGTTAGCCAGCTGGGGAGGTTAGTTTATTGGACCTCAGCACTGTGTTCAGATGCAGAGGTTAGAAGGATGTGAATCTCATAAGTGAGGGAGTTCCGTGACACTCAGGAATTTGAACCTGGGGATGAGGAGACTACATTATTTTACTATTGCTCCACTGACCACTATTTCTAAGAATGTTTAAAACTTTTAACTTCACTCACAGAGGCTGCCAAAAATTCCACTCCGAGATCTGTAGAGGACAGTGTCTGCAGGGAAACATCAACATGCTGGATGCTGTACAGCCACCCTGCTCCATCCCCAATGCTTTATTGAAGCCTAGCTCAGGCTATAACTATGTATTGCGCGCAGGCTTTTTAATAAACTTCTTTACATTTTAAAAATAAATAAATAAAAACAAAAAAAAAATATTTGTTGCACCTTTTAATAAGTTTCTCCAGCAATATTTTAAAAAGAATATTAAACTGCTGGAGCTTTTTTAGAGATTTATTTTAGAGATTTTCTTCTATGCTAACTGATCGGCTCAGCTAACTGGTCGGCCTACCGGGCATTTGCCAGTTGTGCCAGATGGCCAGTCCGGGCCTGGGCTACACACCAGGCGAATCTCTTAGCATACTCGGAAGCCCTGGCTGACCAGCTAACGCAGCTTGAACTTAAGCTAGCTGACGTGGAAGATCGGGCCCATAGAAATGTTCAGCTTCGAGGGGTCCCAAAAGATGTTCAACTGACAGACCTCAAAAGCTACCTGAAGGTACTCTTCAGTGAAATATTGGGCCGCATCGAGGACATGACACCTGCAATGGAAAGAGCTCATAGAGCACTACGCCCGAGGACAGTCTCACAAGACAAGCCAAGAGACGTGATAGTCTGTTTCCACAGCTTCGTATTTATAGACAAATTGATGCAGGTTGCCTTTAGAAGGCCGAAGCTCTCAGATAAGTTTAAGGACATTCAGTTACTGCCTGATTTGTCTGCACACATCCTTCAGCAATGCAGGCTATTCCAGCCAGTCACCTCAGTACTGCACAGAGTAGGCTTAAAATATAGATGGGGTTTCCCAACTTAACTAATAGTCACAAGGGAAAACCAAACGCACACGATATCTACCTTGCCTCAAGGCACTACCCTACTCAAACAGTGGGGTCTCCATGCTGAAGCACTATGGACTCAACCCTCTCCGCAACAGAAATTGCAGGCATCTGCGCCTGAATGGTCCATCAAAGACCAAAGAAAAAAGAGGCAAATGAGCTTACAAAACCAAGACTCTTCACAACCTCACACTCCTCCGCCTTGAACTTAAGCTCAACATAATTAATATATGATACCCCCTCTATTGGGTACACCTCTTTCAATGAGTTGGGGCAGATTACTCTGCGATGCAAGTCGCACCTGTTGATGACCGACAAACTGTTGTTCTAATATACAAGTTTAGTTAATAAGGTTATCTGCTTACATTGTTTTCTTGATACTGGAGCAGGGTTGGCACAGTACCCAATATGAGGCCAGATCGCCTCATTGGAAGGTAGCTTATGTTATCTGGTTTCACTAGACACCATTGGTGTCGGTTAGATGTTGAGGTTTTGATATATATGTTTAGTTGATTAATGTTGTTTTCTTATATTGTTTTGTTTATATCTAAAAACAGGGCTGGTGCCACCAGCTCCCAAGTACTCTATTACACTCCCCTCCACTTCAGGCAGCCCACACCAGGGTTCCACCCAGATGGACTATTCCCACCTCATTTTATTGATACATTACCTTGGTCTATGATCTAGACCGGTTTACCTTTCCTCACTTTCCCCACCCTCCCACCCCAACTGCTCTAGTTATTATTATAGGACGTTTACATCTGCAATACCATAACACCTTCCATTTTTTACTTAGCCCATTTATAGATGGATTCTCTTAGATTCCTGACCCACAACACTAGGGCCTCAACTCCCCCTTTAAATGAAGCCTTCTAGCTTGCTATCTCAAATTTCATAGCCCAGATATAGTGTTCCTCCAGGAAACCCACTGGCAATCAGACACCTCCCATATATTCCATTCCCACAGTTACACAACTATTGAACACTCTCCATTCACTAAAAAAGGCCAAAGGGACAGCTATTTGATCCATAGAAGATTGGCATTTAAACAAATTCAAGTGATTAGGGACCCTCAGGCCAGATATACAATTCTAGTGTGCAAACTAGATCATGAACTCTACACATTGGTCTCAGTCTAATTACCTAATACACACCAACCCACATGTCTTAGACAAGTCTTACAATTAGTGGAACAAAACAGACTGGCAGGTTACTTCAACATGCCTTGGGACAGTAAAACTCACCGTAAAACTGTAGCTCCAACTAAAAAGAACCCTCAATCTGAACTTCTGTCTGCCAAATCTAAAACCCTTATGTCCCAGTTTGGATACTTTGACATCTGGAGATCTCTTCACCCAAAGACAGGGACTACACCCACTGCTCCCATTCACACAAAACGTACTCTAGACTAGACCACATATTCTGCCTATCGAAACACTAGACTTAGTTAAACGTACTAATATCTCTATCTGCTCTTGGTCAGATCACGATCAAGTCCCAGCTGACCTAAAATCTATTGACAGCCCTAAACTTAGGAACTCCTGGATTCTACCTCATAATATCTTATTGGATATCCCTTTTATGGAAGAATTAAGAAAGGACATTGTAGAACTTATCCAACAAAATGATAATGCACAAACTAGAGACAACACACTCTGGGGTGCTATCAAAGTGGTCATTACAGGATTCATTATCCGCAAACAGGCCCGTCTGAAAAAGTTGGCCGGACTCACCCTAGCCCAAGCACATAGTAAGCTTTGAGCTTTAGAGACCTCCAATCACTCTAACATCTCAGAATCCACAATTACACAAATCAATGCCTTTCAAATCCATATTAGCCAACTAGAACTGTGCAGAACACAACTAAACCTATCAAAAGGTTTTATCTTTTATCATAAAAATAACAAGGCCGACACTATGTTTGCTAATAAACTACATCACCAGTCCAATATATCCCGCATTTACCAAATTAATCAGGGCAAAAAATTAATCCGACTACCCTCACAAATAGGAGACAGCTTTGCAGACTTCTTTTCTAACTTGTATAACATTGGAAAATCGTAAATACAAACCCCAATTAACCACAAAATATCTGACTGTTCCTCAATTCCCTGAATCTATTGGCCCTTACGACAGAACAACAAGACACGCTCACTGCCCTCTTTTCTCCACCAGAAATTAAGCAAATTGTGAAAATCCTAAAGACTTTCAAAGCCCCTGGGCCAGATGGATTACCTGCCCATTTTTACAAGACATACATACAAGAACTATATCCTTTACTTCTTAGTTTTTTTGACTTGGCTAAGGAAGAGGGTAGCTTTAAAAAAGAGCTGGGCCAAAAAAGTATTTAGTCAGCCACCAATTGTGCAAGTTCTCCCACTTAAGAAGATGAGAGAGGCCTGTAATTTTCATCATAGGTATACCTCAACTATGAGAGACAAAATGTGGAAACAAATCCAGACAATCACATTGCCTGATTAGGAAATAATTTATTTGCATATTATGGTGGAAAATAAGTATTTGGTCACCTACAAACAAGCAAGATGTCTGGCTCTCACAGACCTGTATCTTCTTCTTTAAGAGGCTCCTCTGTCCTCCACTCATTACCTGTATTAATGGCACCTGTTTGAACTTGTTATCAGTATAAAAGACACCTGTCCACAACCTCAAACAGTCACACTCCAAACTCCACTATGGTGAAGACCAAAGAGCTGTCGAAGGACACCAGAAACAAAATTGTAGACCTGCACCAGGCTGGGAAGACTGAATCTGCAATAGGCAAGCGTGTGAATAAATCAACTGTGGGAGTAATAATTAGAAAATGGAAGACATACAAGACCACTGATAATCTCCCTCGATCTGGGGGCTCCACAAAAGATCTCACCCCGTGGGGTCAAAATGATCACAAGAACGGTGAGCAAACATCCCAGAACCACACGGGGGGGATCCTAGTGAATGACCCTGCAGAAAGCTGGGCACCAACGTAACAAAGGCTACCAAGCAACACACTATGTCGCCAGGGACTCCGATCCTGCAGTGCCAGACGTGTCCCCCCCGCATAAGCCAGTACATGTCTGGGCCCTTCTGAAGTATGCTATGAGAGCATTTGGATGATCCAGAAGCAGATTTGGAGAATGTCAATGGTCAGATGAAAACCAAAGTAGAACTGTTTGGTAGGAACACAACATCGTCGTGTTTGAGGAGAGAGAGTATGCTGAGTTGCAACCAAAGAACACCATACCTACTGTGAAGCATGTGGGTGGCAACATCATGCTTTGGGCTGTTTCTCTGCAAAGGGAAACAGGACGACTGATACCGTGTACATGAAAGAATGATGGGACCATGTATCGTGAGATTTTGAGTGCAAAACCTCCTTCCATCAGCAAGGGCATTGAAGATGAAACGTGGCTGGGTCTTTCAGCATGACAATGATCCCAAACACACTGCCCGGGCAACAAAGGAGTGGCTTTGTAAGAAGCATTTCAAGGTCCTGGAGTGGCCTAACCAGTCTCCAGATCTCAACCCCCATAGAAAACCTTTGGAGGGAGTTGAAAGTCCATGTTGCCCAGTGACAGCCCCAAAACATCACTGCTCTAGAGGAGATCTGCATGCAGGAATGGCCAAAAAATACCAGCAACAGTGTGTGACAACCTTGTGAAGACTTACAGAAAAACGTTTGACCTCTGTCATTGCCAACAAAGGATATATAACAAAGTATTGAGATTAACTTTTGATATTGACCAAATACTTATTTCCCACCATAATTTGCAAATAAATTCTTTCCAAATCAGACAATGTGATTGTCTGGATTTGTTTCCACATTTTGTCTCTCATAGTTGAGGTATACCTATGATGAAAATTACAGGCCTCTCTCATATTCTTAAGTGGGAGAACTTGCACCAATTGGTGGCTGACTAAATACTTTTTTGCCCCACTGTAAACAGAAATAGAGCCATGTTTTTTTTTATTTACCTATCAAAAAAATATTTTAAGTTAACAACCCAAAGTATTCATATAGGCCCATTTTGGTATATTTCATGCTACCATTTCATCACCAAATGCAATCAGATAAAAAATTATTTAAAAAAAAATCATTAACTTTTTACTAACTTTGAAGTTCTCACTGAAATTATTTACATACCGCTTATGCAGTCATAACACAAACAGTTGTAAAAGATTCTCCGGGTTTCTAAAATAGCAGACATGCATGGCTTTGCCATTGTTAATTGGTAATTAGAAGGCTACTAATTGCAAATGAACTGCACCACTCTTCGTGAATTCCTTGCAGCTAAGGGGTTAATTAGTTAGCTGGTAAGGGCACATGATACCTATCACCTTCTAATCCTATCTTCAAACAGCTCTTCTTCCCCTCACCCACAACTCCACCACCACCATCTTAGGTAATGACAGTCTGCCAGTAATGGCAGTTTTTAGGGCATTTTTTTTCCTTTTTTAATTTGTTTTTATTATTTTTTTCTGCAGTATAGGGAACCCTCCTCAACCCTCCTACCTCCCTAATGCCCCCAAACATCTCTGTGACCCTCTTCTCACCTACTAGTGGCAATAATCTTAGGGTACTGGCAGCGGTCTGCCTGTACTCAGCTCATAGTATTTTTTTTATTTATTTATTTATTTAAAAATTTTTTTTAATTAATACTCTGCTAGATTACGAGTTTTTCGGTAAGAGCTGCTCAGTACTAACTTGCAAGTTATTGTCACCGCTCACTTACATACAGCGCTGGTATTACAGGTTTACAAAAACCCGGCGTTAGCTGGCAATATTGCAGCGTAAATCAAAATTGAGCTCCATACCACACTCCAATACCAGTGCTCGCGGTGAGCTGCGGTGAGCTGGTTTTACGTGCTTGTGCACAATTTCCCCATAGACATCAATGGGGAGAGCCGGCTGAAAAAAGCCTAACACCTGCAATAAAGGAGCATAATGCTCCGTAATGCAGCCCCATTGATTCCTATGGGGAAACTAAATTTATGTTTACACCTAACACCCTAACAAAACCCCCCGAGTCTAAACACCCCTAATCTGTCGCCACGACAATCGCCGACACCTACATTACACTTATTAACCCCTAATCTGCCGCCCCCCGACATCGCCGACACCTACCTACACTTATTAACCCCTAATCTGCCACCCCTAACATCGCCGACACCTACATTATATTTATTAACCCCTAATCTGCCGTCCCCGACATCGCCGACACTTACCTACACTTATTAACCCCTAATCTGCCGCCCCCCCGACATCGCTGACACCTACATTATATTTATTAACCCCTAATCTACCGCCCCTAACATCGCCGCCACCTACCTACATTTATTAACCCCTAATCTTCTGCCCCCAACATCGCCGCCACTATACTAAAGTTATTAACCCCTAACCCTAAATCTAACCCTAACCCTAAGTCTAACACCCACTAACTTTAATGTAATTAAAATAAATCTAAATAAAACCTACTATTAAAAACTAAATAATTCCTATTTAAAATGAAATACTTACCTATAAAATAAACCTTAAGCTAGCTACAATATAACTAATACTATTTACTAACTACCTAGCTAAAATAAATACAAAGTTACCTGTAAAATAAAACCTAACCTGAGTTACACTAACACCTAACCTTACACTACAATTAAATCAATTTCATTTATTAAATACAATTAACTAAATTACACAAAACACCACCCACACAGCAAAACCCCCAAATAAAATCCTAACTAAAAAAACCTAAGGTCCCCATTGTCCTGAAAAGGGCATTTGTATGGGCATTGCCTTAAAAGGGCATTTAGCTCTTTTTCTTGCCCAAACCCTAAGCTAAAAATAAAAACCCACCCAATGACAAAAACATAAAAAAACCTAGCACTAACCCCCGAAGATCCACTTACAGTTTTTGAAGACCCGACATCCATCCACAACGAAGCCAGAGAAGTCTTCATCCAAGCGGCAAGAAGTGGTCCTCCAGACGGGCAGAAGTCTTCATCCAGACGGCATCTTCTATTTCATCCATCCCGGCACGGAGCGGCTCCATCTTCAAGACATCCGTCGCGGAGCATCCTCTTCTGACGACGGCTACTGTAGAATAAGGTTCCTTTAAGGGATGTCATCCAAGATGGCGTCCCTTGAATTCCTATTGGCTGATAGAATTCTATCATCCAATCGGAATTAAAGGTGAACAAATCCTATTGGCTTCAATCCTATTGGCTGATCCAATCAGCCAATAGGATTGAGCTCACATTCTATTGAATGATCCAATCAACCAAAAAAAAAATACAAATACAAACATATATATATTATGTTAGTTGAAAAAAACTATTGTGTGAGAGAGAGAAGAATCTCTTGGTATAAATCCAATATTTCAACAATGTATAAAAGATATATATAGGTACCATCCGTTAATTATAAAAAGAAGGCTAGTTTTGGAAAAAAGTTTTTTCTTAAAAACAAAAAATATTTATTTTCATAAAAAACCTGTGATTATGGCGATATATTTCACCAGTAGAAATGATTGATAAATAAAACAGTAAAACAACATATGTTCTTTAGAGATAAAACAGTTGAAACTTTTTTGCAATACAAGTATTTTGGAGGGGACGTCTCCCCTGATATATTGCCTTGGGTATAAATATGCAATGTTTAAAAATTATATATGTTTCGGAGCTCCTTATATATATAAATATATAGCGTATTGGTACAGGGTCTGTACTTTTGCAGAGTTAAAGATTTGTGCATCGATACAAATGTGTACACAAGATAGTCACATGATCTGAATACGTCAGATGGAGTTTTCTACTCACCGTGACCTGGATTCGAGCAGGCCGTTACAATGTTACCAGTGCACTGGTTGAGGTGTGTTCTATGTTGCCATGGTGACCGCTATATTCGGCCGTGGTAAAAGATCTTTAGTTATCTTCTGTAAGTTGTAATGAAACATATGCCACTCCTCTTTAATCCTTAGACAGTCTTTGGAGTATTTGTAGAAAGCAGACGTAACTTATCTTTATCCTTAGATAGTCTTTGAGTTATGTAGAGGTATATTGTCCTCTTATTTTGGAAACTCTGATAGGGGCTGAGCTTCTAAAGAGGGCGCTCCTTTCTAGCGATATATTTATCTTAAGTTCGAACTTTCCAATCCTCCTTGAGTCAGCAAAAAGATAAGGGTATTATTAATAATAGAGAATATAAATATTTGTATCCCAAGTTTCCAAGAAAACCAATATTTTATTTTCTACCCAAGGTCCATAAGGACAAAACCAACCCGCCAGGAAGACCAATAATTTCGGGGGATTGGCTCCCTAACAAGCAATTTATCAGAGTACGTAGATAAACTACTACAACCGTATGTACAAAAACTCCCATCCTATATAAAAGATACAACAGATATTTTACAAACATTATAAACAATTGATTGGAAAGATGAATATTTAGTTGGCCACGTGTGATGTTTCCTCACTATACACCAGCATAAAACACAATTTAGGCAAAGAAGCCATATCCCAATAGTTGGAAAAAAAACAGTGACATACATATACAACAAAGAGAATTCATAATAGAGAGTATATGATTTTATATTAATAATAACTTTTTCTTCCTTTAATGGAGTTTTTTACCAACAAATACAGGGAACAGCAATGGACACAAGGTGCTGTTCCGTGGCTACATTGATGACTTGATTATCATATTGAAAGGTAATGAAACCTCTCTACACTCATTTATTAGAGGACATGAATAAAAATGAGAAAGATTTACACTTCACATATAAAGTCAGTAAGGATAAAATTACATTCTTAGATCTGGAAATTGAAGTAAAATCCTATATTTTGGAAACAAAGACCCACTTCAAAGAAGTAGATGCGAATAATCTAATCCATTCTAAAAGCTGTAATTATACAGTGATGGAAAAATAACATACCTAAAAGCCAATATTTACGATTGAGACGTAATTGTTCGAATATATCAGACTATTTAGAACAGTCAGAAATATTAGAACAGAAATTTATAGAGAAGGGGGATAATAAAAGAATCCTTAACAAACACAAAAGAAGAGATAAAGAAAAAAGAACGGAGTGACATTTTAAAAATATAAGAAAAGAGAAAACATAGCCGCTGATGACACTATGGCCTCTAGTTATCAAGCCGTCAACCTCAAATACCTGGAATTCTGCAGCAAATTTGTGGCGAGGCTGATTCGCCTTAGTTTATCAAGCCCTTTACAGCCGGCAAAAGTAGAATTTTGTGATGTAAGCTTCGATCCACTGGACTCAGTTTGACACAGATCGATTCTTACATCACTCCAGATGTTCCGCACACAAGTTCGGCACAATTTGACTACTTTGCTAGTTATCAAAAAACTAGCAAGTATGCTCGGCACTTATCCGGCCCAGCGTACCTGGTTTTCAAACCGCCCGCCCTGGAGGCGGCGGATCCCATAGGAATCAATGGGAGTCTGACCATAGCGAAAGCTCATGTTCGCTGCTTGCCTGACATCCCCATTGATTCCTATGGGAGATGTCTACATCTAACACCCTAACATGTACCTCCGAGTCTAAACACCCCTAATCTGTCCCCCCTACACCGCTGCAACTAAATAAATGTATTACCCCCTAAACCGGCGCTCCCGGACCCACCGCAAGTTTACATTATACATATTAACCCCTAATCTGTCCCCCCCAACACCGCTGCAACTACAAATAAAGTTATTAACCCCTAAACCCGCCGCTCCCGACACCGCCGCAACTATAATAAATTGTTTAACCCTAAATCGCCGGCTCACCGGACCCCCGCCGCTACCTATATTAAACTGATTAACCCCTAATCTGCCCCCCCTACACACCGTCGCCACCTATAGTAAATGTATTAACCCCTATCCTGCCCCCCCTACACCGCCGCAACTATAATAAAATTATTAACCCCTAAACTAAGTCTAATCCTAGCCCTAACACCCCCCCTAACTTATATATTAATTAAATAAATCTAAATATTATAACTCTTATTAACTAAATTATTCCTATTTAAAACTAAATACTTACCTTTAAAATAAACCCTAATATAGCAACAATATAAATAATAATTATATTGTAGCTATCTATGATTTATATTTATTTTACAGGTAACTTTGTGTTTTATTTGTAACTAGGTAGAATAGGTTATTAATAGTTATTAACTATTTAATAACTACCTAGCTAAAATAATCCAAAATTACCTGTAAAATAAAATCCTAACCTAAGTTACAATTAAACTAACACTACACTATCATTAAATTAATTAAATAAATTAGCTACAATTAACTACATTTAAATACAATTAAATAAACTAACTAAAGTACATAAAATATAAAAAAAACTAAGTTACAAAAAATAAAAAAAATAAGTTACAAACATTTCAAAAATATTACAACAATTTAAAGCTACTTACACCTAATCTAAGCCCCTAATAAAATAACAAATCCCCCCAAAATAAAAAAATTCCCTACCCTATTCTACATTAAAAAGTTAACAGCTCAATTACCTTAGCAGGCCCTTAAAAGGCCTTTTGTGGGGCATGCCCCAAAGAATTCAGCTCTTTTGCCTGTAAAATAAAAATACAACCCCCCCAACATTAAAACCCACCACCCACATACCCCTACTCTAACCCAAACCCCCCTTAAATAAACCTAACACTACCCCCCTGAAGATCATCCTACCTTTAGCCGTCTTCAGCCAGCCGACCACCGATGGAACTGAAGAGGAGATCCGAGCGGCAGAAGTCATCATCCAAGGGGCGCTGAAGAAGTCTTCCATCCGATTGAAGTCATCATCCAAGGGGCGCTGAAGAGGTCTTCCATCCGATTGAAGTCATCATCCAGGCGGCGCTGAAGAAGTCTTCCATCCGATTGAAGTCATCATCCAGGCGGCGTCTTCAAATCTTCATCCATCCGGAGCGTAGCGGAGCCATCTTCTTCCACCGACGACTGAACGACGAATGACGGTTCCTTTAAGTGACGTCATCCAAGATGGCGTCCCTCGAATTCCGATTGGCTGATAGGATTCTATCAGCCAATTGGAATTAAGGTAGGAAAAAATCTGATTGGCTGATCCAATCAGCCAATCAGGTTGAGCTCGCATTCTATTGGCTGATCGGAACAGCCAAGTAGAATGCAAGCTCAATCTGATTGGCTGACTGGATCAGCCAATCGGATTGAACTTCAATCTGATTGGCTGATTGGATCAGCCAATCAGATTTTTCCTACCTTAATTTCGATTGGCTGATAGAATCCTATCAGCCAATCGGAATTCGAGGACACCATCTTGGATGACGTCGGTGGAAGAAGATGGCTCCGCGTAGGGCTCGTCTGAAGATGGCTCCGCTCCGGATGGATGAAGATTGAAGACGCCGCCTGGATGATGACTTCAGGCGGCGCTGAAGACTTCTTCAGCTCCGCCTGGATGATGACTTCAATCGATGGAAGACTTCTTCAGCGCCCCTTGGATGATGACTTCTGCCGCTCCGGATCTCCTCTTCGGTTCCATCGGTGGTTGGCTGGCTGAAGACGGCTAAAGGTAGGATGATCTTCAGGGGGGTAGTGTTAGGTTTATTTAAGGGGGGTTTGGGTTGGAGTAGGGGTATGTGGGTGGTGGGTTTTAATGTTGGGGGGGGCGTTTGTATTTTTATATTACAGGCAAAAGAGCTGTTTTCTTTGGGGCATGCCCCGCAAAAAGGCCCTTTTAAGGGCTGGTAAGGTAATTGAGCTGGTAACTTTTTAATGTAGAATAGGGTAGGGAATTTTTTTATTTGGGGGGATTTGTTATTTTATTAGGGGCTTTGATTAGGTGTAAGTAGCTTAAAATTGTTGTAATATTTTTTAAATGTTTGTAACTTATTTTTTTATTTTTTGTAACTTAGCTTTTTTTATTTTTGTACTTTAGTTAGTTCATTTAATTGTTTTTAATTGTAGTTATTTGTAGGTAATTAATTTAATTAATTTAATGATAGTGTAGTGTTAGGTTTAAGTGTAACTTAGGTTAGGATTTATTTTACAGGTAATTTTGTATTTCTTTTAGCTAGGTAGTTATTTAATAGTTAATAACTATTTAATAACTATTCTAACTAGCTAAAATAAATACAAAGTTACCTGTAGAATAAATATAAATCCTAAAATAGCTACAATGTAATTATTAATTACATTGTAGCTATCTTGGGGTTTATTTTAAAGGTAAGTATTTAGTTTTAAATAGGAATAATTAATTTAATAAGAGTTAAATTTATTTATATGTATTTAATTAATATTTAAGTTAGGGGGGTTTTAGGGTTAGGGTTAGACTTAGGTTTAGGGGTTAATAATTTTATTATAGTGGCGGCGGTGTAGGGGGGGCAGGATAGGGGTTAATAAATTTATTATAGGTGGCGACGGTGTAGGGGGAAGCAGGATAGGGGTTTAATACGTTTATTATAGGTGGTGACGGTGTAGGGGGGCAGGATAGGGGTTAATAAATGCATTATAGGTTGCGGCGGTGTGGGGGGGCAGGATAGGGTTAATAAATGTATTATAGGTGGCGACGGTGTAGGGGGGCAGATTAGGGGTTAATAAGTTTAATATAGGTGGTGGTGGGGTCCAGGAGCGGCGGTTTAGGGTTAAACAATTTATTTAGTTGTGGCGGGGTCCAGGATCGGCAGGATAGGGGGTTAATAAATTTATTATAGGTGGCGACGGTGTAGGGGGCAGATTAGGGGTTAATAAGTTTAATATAGGTGGCTGCGGGGTCCGGGAGCGGCGGCATAGGGGTTAAACAATTTATTTAGTTGCGGCGGGGGTCCGGGATCAGCAGGATAGGGGTTAATAAATTTATTATAAGTGGGGCGGCGGTATAGGGGGAGCAGGATAGGGGTTACTAGGTATAATGTAGGTGGCGGTGGGCTCCGGGATCGGCGGTTTAGGGTTAATACATTTATTATAGTTGTGGCGGGGTCTAGGAGCGGCGGTTTAGGGGTTAATAACTTTATTTCGTTGCCAGGGGGGCGCCGGTATAGGAGGTAGAACAGTATAGTTAGTGTGGGTGCTAGTGACAGCTTGTCAATAAAGCTGTCAAAAAGCCGAAGAGCAGCAAGATCGGATGAGTGATAACTATCACAGTCCGCTGCACATCGCCCCATACTTGGTGCGCGGCTTTTTGACAGATTTATTGATAACTTTGGCGAGATTTTTTTAGGTCCACGGCGGCGATGGTAGGCGAGCTTAGGCGGGCGTATTGGGCCGTCGAAGGCAGATAAGTAGACACGTTGATAACTAGAGGGCCTATAGAGGTACCATTAATCACAATACAATGATGAACAAAATTTCTTTCATGTAATTGGCAAGAGTCCATGAGCTAGTGATGTATGGGATATACAATCCTACCAGGAGGGGCAAAGTTTCCCAAACCTCAAAATGCCTATAAATACACCCCTCACCACACCCACAATTCAGTTTTACAAACTTTGCCTCCTATGGAGGTGGTGAAGTAAGTTTTGTGCTAAGATTTCTACGTTGATATGCGCTTCTCAGCATTGTTGAAGCCCGATTCCTCTCAGAGTACAGCGAATGTCAGAGGGACGTGAAGGGAGTATCACTTATTTGAATACAATGATTTCCCTAACGGGGGTCTATTTCATGGGTTCTCTGTTATCGGTTGTAGAGATTCATCTCCTACCTCCCCTTTTCAGATAGACAATATACTCTCAATTTACCATTACCTCTACTAATAACTGTTTCAGTACTGGTTTGGCTATCCGCTATATGTGGGATGGGTGTCTTTGGTAAGTATGTTTTTATTACTTAAGACACTCTCATGCTATGGTTTGGCACTTTATGCATTTATATAAAGTTCTAAATATATGTATTGTACTTATATTTGCCATGAGCCAGGTTCATGTATTTCCTTCTGCAGACTGTCAGTTTCATATTTGGGGAATATAAACATTTTTTAAAGAAATTTATTTCTTACCCTGGGGTTTAGTCTTTTTTTCAATTGACTACTTCTTAGCAAATTGCAAGCGGTATTAGGCCCCTGTGTGCGTCAAATGCTAAACTTTATTGCGTCATTCTTGGCGTGAAAATATTTTTGGTGCAAAAAAATACGTTTATGACGCAACTGTCGTCATTTCCGGCGTCATACTTGACGCCGAGACCTTTCACACGGTTGCGTCATTAGTGACATGAGTGTGTCATTTCGGTTATTTTTGGCACCAAAAAAGTTTACGTTACGTTGTGCGTCATACTTGGCGCCAACCTTTTTCATTATTTCAATACCCCATTGAAGTTTGCCTCTTGCTTTTTTCTCTATCAGAGGGCTATGGCTGTTTGCATTTTTTCCCATTCCTGAAACTGTCATATAAGGAAATAGATAATTTTTCTTTATATGTTGTTTTTTTCTCTTACATTTTGCAAGATTTTACTACTATTTTACTACTATTTTAATTTATCAATCATTTCTACTAGTGAATATATTGCCTTAATCACAGGTTTTTATGAAAATAAATATTTGTTGTTTTTTAAGAAAAACTTTTTTCTAAAACTAGCCTTCTTTTTATAATTAACGGAGGTACCTATACATATCTTTATACATTGTTAAAATATTGGATTTATAACCAAGGGATTCTTCTCTCTCTCATGCAATAGTTTTTTTCAACTAATATATATTACATATATAAACTACTTTTGTTTTTTGTCCTAGCTCTAAAGGGACATTTTGTCTCTTAGGAGCGCCAACTACAAATTATAATCTATCAAGGTCATACACTTTCTGCATTTGAGGGGCAGATCTTTTAGTTTGGCTATATAGGGGCACTGTTTATAGCGCTGCTTATATCAGTATTTTTTAAAGTTAATAATATTTAACTAGTGTTTGCGATTGCGGGAGTGTGGGTGGTTTAGGGGTTAATATGTTTATTACAGTGGCGGCGATGTCCGGTAGCGGCAGATTAGGGGTTAATAATTTTATTTTAGTGTTTGCGATGCGGGAGGGCCTCGGTTTAGGGGTTCATAGGTAGTTTATGGGTGTTAGTGTACTTTGTAGCACTTTAGTTATGAGTTTATGTGGGGGCTTTGTAGCGTAAAACTCATAACTACTGACTTTCAGTTTACGGTACGAATATTGATGGTATAGGGTGTACCGCTCACTTTTTGGACTCCCAGGCAGACTCATAATACCGGCGCAAAGGAAGTCCCATTGAAAAAGGACTTTTTAAAAGCTGTGGTAGTTACGTTGCGTTATGGCAAAAAAGTGTGCAGTGCAGCTAAACCTGCAAGACTCGTAATACCAGCGTAGTGAAAAGGAGCTTTAACGCTGCTTTTTCACTCATACCCGCAAAACTCGTAATCTAATTTTTTTTCTGTAGTGTAGAGGTCCACCCTCACTTTCCCTGCCTCTACCTCCCTGTGATCATTTTGCAGTCCCCCCTTCCTCTGATTTTTTTTCTGTAGTGTAGAATCCCATCTCTCCCTCTCCCTTCCAAACTCACTTGACAATTGGAGACTGCTTGGGCTTCCAGCATTATCGATGTAATCTACTTTATGCATATGAACTATATACCGCATAATGTAGATCTACATCCATTTGGCCTAAGGGGTTAAAAGGGATATGCTATATGGTATAATGGTAAGGCGTTATGTGTTTGTATATCTATGTGTGTATATATGCATGTGCCTGATCATTGCCTGAGGAGGGGGGTACTTTACCCCTAAACGTTGCTCTTGTGTACTGCTGCCTACAGTAAAAAATTTGATTGAAACTGATTCTTGAGTGTCTGCCCAATTTCTTTTACATATATGCATGTGCACATATACATACATATATACACATATAAATACTTGTATCCATATAGTATATATAGATAGATAGATTTATATTTATAAACACACACACTTTTGAGCCCTTCCCAGTCAAATACCTTCAAACATACAATACAATTTTTTTTTTTTTTTTTTTAATATATTTTTATTGAGGAACTGCATAGTACAATACACAAGCATACTCAATAATGTACATTAATGATAATCAGATGTTTTATAGTACCCAGATACATATCAAGTATTCAAAGAGTCCTCTGTTTTGCAATATAGTTCATAAATACAGTACACGCATGTTACATGCTTGTTATATTCTGATAACATTTGATAGTACTCCCAAGTATTGTAGTCCTCATTTTCATTCCCTTTGTGCTTGCTAGGCCACTCTTGGACCTGCTGTGAAGAGGTGTTGTAAAACTAGGGATTCATTATGAACAAACAAAACAAACATAAAATTTGCATCCTAAAATGAATGTGTTATAATAACATGCTAAAACAAACAAACATGTAAATTGGATGCAAACAGCCAGAACTGGGAAAATCTAAATAATATGACACACTCCGAATGCTCGTGACTGATAGAGAAGGTGTTTAAAAGCAAGCATTGGAGACAGATTTTTACTGCACAATGGTTAAACAACAGTTGGCGAACAATGCTAAGTATCTAGTTATTGTAAATAAACGCCTATTGCAGGGAAAACTTCAGTGTCTCTAATCATTTATCGCCTATACATTTTATCCTCTGAACTATCTGGTTTTGTTGATGCCGCTTCTGTAGGATGTATGTGTACCCCTTCATTGCGCCGCCCCGGCCGCTGGCCGCGCCCAGGGGTTAATATAGAAGTGCGTAACATGCGCCATCAATTTATCATAGGAAAGATGTTGACTTCTTATAGAGATATATAGAAGTTGAGTGATGCCTCCCTTAAACTGTTAGCAATCCTCTCCCCCTGTATATGTGCAGTTTTAAAGTAGGATATGTGATATCTATGTGTACATGGTCAGTGCATATGTAGGGCAACCGAGCCTCTTACCAGACATTGCTAACAGAACCTTAATATTCCCCAGCATAAAATGTTATAACCACATTAACTAAGAAATAAATACATCAAAATAGCCCTGAGTCAAGTAGAAACATACGAGATAGAGTAATATGAGTCTTGCAAGGTTTACTTTGATAGAGCCATCATCTAGTGTCTTTCAGCGTTTGACACCACAGATTTTCAAACATTATAATAAGTCTTTTACCCCCCCAGAGTGTTCCTGCATAAGGTACCTAGCTTTGGCCATCTCCGAAGAGTTGTTGAAACAGGGTTAACCCCTCTGTTCACCGGAGCTATTTTTCCAAGCTGCATGAAGGATGTGCCTGGGTGACCCCATCTCCAAGTTGGGCCGTATGATTTACCAAGTTTACCGGTCTGCAGTGTGTGGGTTAAGGCTGCATCTGGGGGATCCTCTGAAAACGTGTGGATCAATATCTCTGCCTTCCCCTTCTCCGCAAGTGACAGCTCTGTTTGCGGTTTTCGCTCCAGATTGCGGGATTGTATCAGGCCATTTCCCGGGCGGTCTTGCATTGACAGGTGGTCCCCACTCCTCACCGGCAAAACAGGCGATATTGAGATCTAGAGTTTCTACGGAGTTGATGCCGGGTGCCATTGCCGGGTAATAGGTGGTATTTTCCTGCTCCTGACAACCGGAGTAAGGGAGGAGTAAGTAGCTCTCATGATTCGGGTGTCATCTGAGATTGTCAGAGAGGGTGACGGTTGATAGCTGGATTGCTGTGAGAAGTCCTCGGTCGTTTGTAAGCTAAATAGTTTAAGGTCTCCGGACCACGTGGGTATGCAGGGCTTGTATGTCAAAGCGGTTTGTAGTGTCAGTGCTGCCGAACTTGCTGATGGCACTTTATCCATAAGGCGCTGCAATTCTTGTTCAGATGGCGCTTTATCTATTAGGGTTTGAATAAGGCCTCTAGTTTGGCACTTAGAAGGTCCGGTATACCGGGATGGGTTTCAGCCCCCGTAGGTTTTCGTTAGTAATCATTACGATTCCTTGCTGCATAGTTATGCTAAGGTCTACCCCTGCTAGTTAAAGTAGTAAGCTTTATGTCAGATGAAGCTATTATTATAACCAGTTCTGGCAGATTACCCCAGCAAGCCGGGGGGGGGGGGGGAACGTTGCCTGTGGGTATGCCGCCGCAACAGGCCTCAATTGTCCTTTTCCTTCTCAAGGGTCATCATTACAGCAACTATACCTTGGTTTAGTTTGCAGGTAGTGTAAAGGTACGATACCAGTCGTATTTGTAGAAGTTACTGTGGTTGTGGAACCATAACCGGCGGATTATGATTTCTTCTCCCTGGAGCTTTAGAAAATGCGGCCATTCACAGCCACCTGCTTGGACACGCCCCCTACAATACAATTTTAACATGGTGTAATGTGTTTTGAATAGGAATACTTTAATTCATATGTATATATTCAAAAGTTCTAAATATATCATTTAAAAAAAAAATAAAATAAAAAAAAAAAAATATAAATATATATATACTAGTCCTAAAGCCCGTTCACAAACTACGGGCCATTTTTTGCAGTACAGTGGTCTCACCCCTTTGCGGTCTCTCTCCCTCCCACTCTCTTTTGCTTTCTCTCTCTCCCCCCCTCTCTTTTGTGCTCTCTCTCTCCCTCTTTATCTCCCCTCTCTTTCTATCTCCCCTCTCTTCTTTCTCTCTCTCCCCTCTCTCTCTCTCCCCTCTCTCTCTCCCATCTCCCCTCTCTCTTCTCCATCTCCCCTCTCTCTCTCTCCCCTCTCTCTCACTCCCCCTCTCTCTCTCCCCCTCTCTCCTCGCTCCCCTCTCTCTCTCCCCTCTCTCTTTCTCTCTCCCCTCTCTCTCTCTCTCTCTCTCTCTCTCTCTCCTCTCCTCTCTC